>NW_028162635.1:30000-32500 GCF_964263955.1 Coregonus lavaretus
TATAAGGTGTCGCTCTGGATTTGTAAGTCGCTCTGGATAAGAGCGTCTGCTAAATGACGTAAATGTAAATGTTATGTATTATAACGTGGTAGTGTATTACATAATGTGGTAATGTATTATATAATGTGGAAGTGGACATGTATGATATTTACTATGCTGTCAGAAACAGTGTGTATGACACTGATTATGGTATCATTGTAAAGACTGTGTGGTCTTCTCCCCGTCTGTCTTTCTGTCTGTCTCTAGGTGGGGAGGTTCTTTGGAGAAGTTGACGGCTCAGTGATGGCACGCCTTATCAAGATGGGCATGTTCAAAAGGTAAGACAACTAATTGAATGACAATAAAAAAATACCTTTTACTGTACTATATCTCATGATAATACATTATACTGGTCTATATCTTTCTCATGGTAATACCTTTTACTGTACTATATCTCTTTAATGACAATACCTTTTACTGTACTATATCTTTCTCATGATAATACCTTTTACTGGTCTATATCTCATGATAATACCTTTTACTGTACAATATTTCATGACAATACCTTTTACTGTACTATATCTCATGATAATACCTTTTACTGTACAATATATCATGATAATACCTTTTACTGTACTATATCTCATGATAATACCATTTACTGTACTATATCTCATGACAATACCTTTTACTGTACAATATCTCATGACAATACCTTTTACTCTCTCATTTCACATCTCAAATTGCTTTACATTGAAAATACACTTGCAATAATGCTAGTCTTGTTTTTTTTGATAAAGTATGTCATTCTGCGTATGGTTGTTAGTGTAACCTACCACACTGTGTGTCATCAGCCCTTTGATTTGATTGGCTGGGTCGGTTTCTCTTACATCTACTGTACACCCTATTGCCTTCATAGTGCACTACTTTTCAACAGGGCCCATAGGGAATAGGGTGACGTGGGGGACACAGCCATCTCTTTCATCAACTAGTTGCGTTGAGGATAACATCTTTCAGCTGTGTCTTTGATGTAGAAACACTCCTGAGTGATGTGATGCTATTTATAACAGCTCAAAGAAATGGGAGTGCTTGATTTAAGAGGATATTACGCAACCTGTTTCTGTGCATCTCTCTCTGTGTGTGTGTGTGTGTGTTTGTGTGTGTGTGTGTGTGTGTGTGTGTGTCTTCAGGGTATCTCTATACGACTATCAGGCCATGTGTAAGATGGGAGGACATTCTGCCAGCAGCGCCAGACCCCTTCTTAATGTGAGTATACATTTAAACAGCAGTCTCTGTGTGTGTGTGTGTGTTCATTGATGCATGTGTGTGTGAATAATGTGTGTGTGTGTGTGTTCATGGATGTGTCTTGTCCTCTTCCACTCGTCCGCAGTCAACTGTCACACACACACTCACACACTCACACACTCACTCACACATTCACACACTCACACACACACACTCACACATACACTCACACACACACACACACTCACATGCACACACAGACATACACATACACACACACTCACACACACACTCGCACACACAGACACTCACACACACTCACACTCTCACACACTCACACACTCACAGACACATACACACTCACACACTCACAGACACATACACACTCACACACACACACACACACTCACACACTCACACAGACACACACAAACACACACACACATGGGATGGCTGGGATACTGGGCAGGATAGAGAGGGATCTGTAGGCTTACTGGACACATCATATGATATGTGGGGAGTGTGTGTGTGGGGTGTGTGTCCCCTCCTGAGTGTGTGTGTGGGGGGTGTCCCCTCCTGAGTGTGTGTGTGGGGTGTGTGTCCCCTCCTGAGTGTGTGTGTGGGGGGTGTCCCCTCCTGAGTGTGTTTGTGGGGGGTGTCCCCTCCTGTGTGTGTGTGTGGGGAGTGTTCCCTCCTGAGTGTGTGTGTGGGGTGTGTGTCCCCTCCTGAGTGTGTGTGTGGGGGGTGTCCCCTCCTGAGTGTGTGTGTGGGGGGTGTTCCCTCCTGAGTGTGTGTGGGGCTGTTCCCTCCTGAGTGTGTGTGGGGCTGTTCCCTCCTGAGTGTGTGTGTGTGGGGTGTTCCCTCCTGAGTGTGTTTGTGTGGGGGGTGTTCCCTCCTGAGTGTGTGTGTGGGGAGTGTTCCCTCCTGAGTGTGTGTGTGGGGAGTGTTCCCTCCTGAGTGTGTGTGTGTGGGGAGTGTTCCCTCCTGAGTGTGTGTGTGTGGGGTGTTCCCTCCTGAGTGTGTTTGTGTGGGGGGTGTCCCCTCCTGAGTGTGTGTGTGGGGTGTGTGTCCCCTCCTGAGTGTGTGTGTGGGGGTGTTCCCTCCTGAGTGTGTGTATGGGGTGTGTGTCCCCTCCTGAGTGTGTGTGTGGGGGGTGTTCCCTCCTGAGTGTGTTTGTGGGGAGTGTTCCCTCCTGAGTGTGTGTGTGGGGGGTGTTCCCTCCTGAGTGTGTTTGTGGGGAGTGTTCCCTCCTGAGTTGGTGTGTGGGGGGTGTTCC
>NW_028162634.1:0-55124 GCF_964263955.1 Coregonus lavaretus
GTTACAGTTATGTAAGGCTGTCATGGAGACCACGTGGGATTATATGTGTAGTATACAGCATATTAACATGATCTTCAGACCTACCATATTAATAATGATAATAATAATTCACACACACACACACACACTTTGAGATCGTCTCCTTTAATTAAGAACAGTCTTTAATCTTAATGGGTAAAACATTGTAACATTAATTTGATAATCGCACAAATTATATATATTCCCTTTTCAAAGCTGTCATGCCGGAAGCACCAATCAGAGGAACTGGACAGAGAGGGAGGGGGGTGGGAGCAGGGAGAAATAGAGACGGGGAGGGGGAGAGAGAGTAAGATAGAGAGAGGGGGGGGGTGGAGAGAGAGACAGATAAATAGAGAGAGAGGGGGAGGGGGAGAGAGAGTAAGCGTGAGGGAGGAGGGGGAGAGCGAGGGAGGAGGGGGAGAGAGAATAAGAGAGAGGGAGGAGTGGGAGAGAGAGTAAGAGAGAGGGAGGAGGGGGAGAGAGAAGGAGGAGGGGGAGAGAGAAGGAGGAGGGGGAGAGAGAATAAGAGAGAAGGAGGAGGGGGAGAGAGAAGGAGGAGGGGGAGAGAGAATAAGAGAGAGGGAGGGGGGAGAGAGAGTAAGAGAGAGGGAGGGGGGGAGAGAAGGAGGAGGGGGAGAGAGAGGGAGGAGGGGGAGAGAGAAGGAGGAGGGGGAGAGAGAATAAGAGAGAGGGAGGGGGGAGAGAGAGTAAGAGAGAGGGAGGGGGGAGAGAGAGGGAGGAGGGGGAGAGAGAGGGAGGAGGGGGAGAGAGTAAGATAGAGGGAGGAGGGGGAGAGAGAGTAAGAGAGAGGGAGGGGGGGGGAGAGAAGGAGGAGGGGGAGAGAGAGGGAGGAGGGGGAGAGAGAAGGAGGAGGGGGAGAGAGAATAAGAGAGAGGGAGGGGGGAGAGAGAGTAAGAGAGAGGGAGGAGGGGGAGAGAGAGGGAGGAGGGGGAGAGAGAGTAAGAGAGAGGGAGGAGGGGGAGAGAGAGGGAGGAGGGGGAGAGAGAGGGAGGAGGGGGAGAGAGAGGGAGGAGGGGGAGAGAGTAAGAGAGAGGCAGGAGGGGGAGAGAGAGAGAGGAGGGGGAGAGAGAGTAAGAGAGAGGGAGGAGGGGGAGAGAGAGTAAGAGAGAGGGAGGAGGGGGAGAGAGAAGGATAAGGGGGAGAGATAGTAAGAGAGAGTCAGAAGAGGGAGAGGGAGGGAGGAGGGGGAGAGAGAGTAAGATAGAGGGAGGGGGGAGAGAGAGGGAGGAGGGGAGAGAGTAAGAGAGAGAAATGCGAGAGCATGGCAGGAGAAGCTTTCTCTTGGTGACGACTCCCCCACCCCGAGCGAGTCTGATCATACCTCTTCAAACTGTCCTGCAGACGAGGATCGTCACCCCCCCCCAGCACTGAACACACACAGGTCCCACAACTGCACTGCTGCTCCATCATAGAGAGGGATAAATTCACAGAGCTGGAGAGAGACATGGTGGAGCTCAGAGAGCTAGTCCACACACTCCAGACAGCACAGACACACAAAACAGACCAGCACAACTTCACCACCCACCCTACAGTACCCAGAGGGCTGAAGGTGGAGATGGACAGCTGTCTGAGAGAGCTGTCTGCACTCCGGTCTGATGTGAGAGAACTTGAGGAGAGGGTGGAACACACAGCCCAGCTAACAGCATTGCAGGAGGAGGTGAGAAAGCTGAGGTGCGACAATGAACCACTCATGAGCGAGCTAGCCATACCCCCAGAGAAGCCAACAGAACAGCCCACTTCAGACCTCGACCACAGCCTTAACACCACAGCAGGACAGACAAGGCAGGATCCACCAACCCAACAGACTCCCCCTCCTGGCACACCGCTGTCAGCCCACCGGATAGCTCTCCTGACAACATCCCCACACCCACTGAGGACACACAAAAGCCAGAGAGTGTGGTCCTCATTGACTCAAATGGGAAATACATTGATGAGAGGAAACTTTTTCCAAAATATCCAAGTGGCTAAACTGGAGTCCGAACACCCGGCGTGCCCTGGAGCTGCTGTCAGAGGACCGACAAGCTTCCCCCAGCCACATCATAATACACACAGGCACAAACGACCTGAGAGCCCAGCAGGAAAGGGTGGCCACAGCACTCAAGGGAGTGATTGAAAAAGCCTCTTCCACTTTCCCCAACGCACAAATAGTTATCTCCACCCTGCTACCACAAAAATACTTTTACCCTGCCACCATACAGCAGGTGAATGCAAGCGTTTCCCGGGACTGTGCCTCAAAACCAAATGTTTCCCTGGCCCACCACTCCACCTTGGACTTGAACAGCCTTTACGACCAGGTCCACCTCTACAAGGCAGCAGTCTCCACCTTTGCCAGGACCCTGAAGGACTTCACCCTCACCGCAGCCCCAGCACCTCACACAGGAGAAACAGATAAATGGAAACCCTGCCCAGACCACAAAAACAACACCAGACACTACGGAACACAAAGCTTTTACCATCTCATCCTGGAATATACAAGGTCTGAAGTCATCTGCCTTTGGCCTAAAGAGCAGGAATCCAGACATCAAAGAAATTGGAAATACAGACATTGTCATCCTGCAAGAAACATGGTATAGAGGAGATGGACCCACTGGTTGCCCTCTAGGTTACAGGTAGTCCCATCCACCAAACTACCAGGTGTGAAACAGGGAAGACTCAGGGGGTATGCTAATGTGGGATAGAGCAGAACTAACCCACTCTATTAAATTAGTTAAAACAGGAACATTTTATTTCTAGCTACAAATTAATAAGGAAATTATTTCAACAGACAAAAATGTCTTCATGTGTGCTACCTATATCCCCATATTTTAACAATGACAGCTTCTCCATCCTAGAGGGGGAGATCAACCATTTCCAGGCCCAGGGACATGTACTAGTCTGTGGCGACCTAAATGCCAGAACTGGACAAGAACCTGACACTCTCAGCACACAGAGGGACAAATACCTACCTGGAGGTGACAGCATTCCCTCCCAAATATGCACCAGTAGACAATAGTGTGACAAAACAACCAACAAAAATGGGTCACACTCCTGCAGCTCTGTCACACGCATTGACAGTCAGCCCACTGACACCCCTATCAGATCACAGCAAAATCACACTCTACCTGAACAGAGCAATACGCAATCATGAGGTATCAAAGCCAAAGCAACTGAATAATATTAAGAAATGCTATAGATGGAAGGAAAGTAGTCTAGAAACCTACCAAAAAACAATTAGGCAACAACAAATTCAATCCCTTGTAGACAATTTCCTGGACAAAACATTTCACTGTAATAGTGAAGGTGTAAACTTGGCAGTAGAAAACCTAAACAGTATATTTGACCTCTCAGCTTCCCTATCAAATCTAAAATTTCAAGCAGACAACCTAAGAAAATTAACAACAATGATAAATGGTTTGATGAAGAATGCAAAAACCTAAGAAAGAAATTGAGAAACCTATCCAACCAAAAACATAGAGACCCAGAAAACCTAAATCCATAGAATCTAACCACTTCTGGGAAAATTTGAACACACTAATCAAACAACATGAAGAGTTATCTATCCAAAACAGAGATGTATGGATAAACCACTTCTCCAATCTGTTTGGCTCTATAACAAAAACATATACATGATCAAATACAAATCTTAGAATTGTCACACCCTGATCTGTTTCATCTGTCTTTGTGATTGTCTCCACCCCCCTCCAGGTGTCATCCATCTTCCCAATTTCCCCCAGTGTATTTATACCTGTCTTCTCTGTTTGTCTGTTGCCAGTTCGTTTTGTTTCATCAAGCCTACCAGCGGTTGTCTTTCTAGTTTTCCCGGGTTTTGACCATTCTGCCTGCCCTGACCCTGAGCCTGCCTGCTGTATACAGACCACAAATTCCAATTGTCACGGTCGTTATAGGAGGCAGACCAAGGCGCAGCGTGATATGCGTACATCTTTTAATGAGTACTTTAAACAATATAACAAAACAACAAACGATACGTGAAGTCCTAAGGTTAACAAACACAAACCTCTCCGGAACAAGATCCCACAAACGACAAGTGCAAAACAGGCTGCCTAAGTATGGTTCCCAATCAGAGACAACAAGCAACAGCTGCCTCTGATTGGGAACCACCCCGGCCAACATAGAAACACATGAACTAGAACATGAACATAGAACATTAAACATAGAAACTAACACCCTGGCTCAACATATAAGAGTCCCCAGAGCCAGGGCGTGACACCAATTGGCTATAAACTCTTTAACATCATCCACAGCTCTGGCATCTTCCCCAATATTTGTAACCAAGGACTGATCACCCAAATCCACAAAAGCGGAGATAAATTTAACCCCAATAACTACCGTGGGATATGCGTCAACAGCAACCTTGGGAAAATCCTCTGCATTATCATTAACAGCAGACTCGTACATTTCCTCAGTGAAAACAATGTACTGAGCAAATGTCAAATTGGCTTTTTACCAAATTACCATACGACAGACCACGTATTCACCCTGCACACCCTAATTGACAAACAAACAAACCAAAACAAAGGCAAAGTCTTCTCATGCTTTGTTGATTTCAAAAACGCTTTTGACTCAATTTGGCAAGAGGGTCTGCGGTGTTGGGGGTAAAACATACGAGATTATAAAATCCATGTACACAAACAACAAGTGTGCAATTAAAATTGGCAAAAAACACACATTTATTTCCACAGGTCCGTGGGGTGAGACAGGGATGCAGCTTCAGCCCCACCCTCTTCAACATATATATCAATGAATTAGCGAGGGCACTAGAACAGTCTGCCGCACCCGGCCTCACACTACTAGAATCTGAAGTCAAATGTCTACTGTTTGCTGATGATCTGGTGCTTCTGTCCCCAACCAAGGAGGGCCTACAGCAGCACCTAGATCTTCTGCACAGATTCTGTCAGACCTGGGCCCTGACAGTAAATCTCAGTAAGACAAACATAATGGTGTTCCAAAAAAGGTCCAGTTGCCAGGACCACAAATACAAATTCCATCTAGACACTGTTGCCCTAAAGCACACAAAAAACTGTACATACCTCAGCCAAAACATCAGCGCCACAGGTAACTTCCACAAAGCTGTGAACGATCTGGGAGACAACGCAAGAAGGGCCTTCTACGCCATCAAAAGGAACATAAAATTCAACATACCTATTAGGATCTGGCTAAAAATACTTGAATCAGTTATAGAACCCATTTCCCTTTATGGTTGTGAGGTCTGGGGTCCGCTCACCAACCAAGAATTCACAAAATGGGACAAACACCAAATTGAGACTCTGTGTGCAGAATTATGCAAAAACGTCCTTTGTGTACAACGTAAAACACCAAATAATGCATGCAGAGCAGGATTAGGCCGATACCCACTAAATATCAAAATCCAGAAAATAGCCATTAAATTCTACAACCACCTAAAAGGAAGCGATTCCCAAACCTTCCATAACAAAGCCATCACCTACAGAGAGATGAACCTGGAGAAGAGTCCCCTAAGCAAACTAGTCCTACGCCTCTGTTCACAAACACAAACAGACCCAACAGAGGCTAGGACAACAACACAATTAGACCCAACCAAATCATGAGAAAAGAAAAAGAGAATTACTTGACACATTGGAAAGAATTAACAAAAAAACAGAGCAAACTAAAATGCTATTTGACTGACCCAAAATTAAGGAAAGCTTTGACTATGTACAGGCTCAGTGAGCATGGCCTTGCTATTGAGAGAGGCCGCCATAGGCAGACCTGGCTCTCAAGAGAAGACAGGCTATGTGCACACTGCCCACAATATGAGGTGGAAACTGAGCTGCACTTCCTAACCACGTGCCAAACGTATGACCATATGAGGGACACATATTTCCCTCAGATGACACAGTCCCACAAAGAATTTGAAAACAAATCCAATTTTGATAAACTCCCATATCTATTGGGTGAAATACCACAGTGTGCCATCACAGCAGCTAGATTTGTGACCTGTTGCCACAAGAAAAGGGCAACCATTTTTATGTTGATTTATCTCTCTCGCTCTCCTCTCCAGTGCTATCTCTCTCTCCAGCTCTCTCTCTCTCTCCAGCTCTCTTTCATTCTCTCTCTCTTTGTCACCAGCTCTCTCTCTCTCTCCAGCTCTCTTTCATTCTGTCTCCAGCTCTCTCTCTCTCTCTCTCTCTCTCTCTCTCTCTCTCTCTCTCTCTCTCTCTCTCTCTCTCTCTCTCTCTCTCTCTCTCTCTCTCTCTCTCTCTCTCTCTCTCTCTCTCTCTCTCTCTCTCTCTCTCTCTCTCTCATACCCACCCAGGGGTCTAGTGCAGCTCTGGCTCCATTGATCACTTTACTCTATAGATGCTATGTGTATTATCTCTGTGATTACATTAATTTAACCCTCCTCGTCTATCAGACAGGGGATTAAAAACTAGGCCGTAATCTATTGGTCCCCAGCCACATACTTTAAGTCTTGTTTTGTTTACATTAGTAATGTCGGAGAGCAATTACCATCTATACAGATTAGCCTATATATGTTTGACTTCTATCAACTGCTCTGAGTTGACTATGAATCAATGGAAAGAGTAGAACATTAATAAACATTAATAAAGCTTTTAAAGGGTAGGTCGCTGGTTCTAATCCCCGAGTCGACTAGTTAAAATATCTGTCGATGTGCCCTTGAGCAAGGCACTTAACCCTAATTGCTCCTGTAAGTCGCTCTGGATAAAAGTGTCTGCTAAATGACTAAAATGTAAGATGCAGTTAAAGGGTAGAAGATACTGTTGAAACAGTTAAAGGGTAGATGATGAATAAAGCTTTTTAGAGATGTTATACTCGGTACTTGTGGCTTTGCTGAAAAAGGTGCTGAAATTCGTCCCATGCTTTGACAACTGTATTGGTCAATACGTCATAATACAGTAATGTTAGCCTAATACAATTCCATGCCCTAGTTAAGTTAGACCTATAGGGCTATAAGCTTGAATGACATGTACACTACAGAATGTATAGGACTGTGTACATGTGGTCCTCTGTAGCTCAGCTGGTAGAGCACGGCGCTTGTAACGCCAAGGTAGTGGGTTCGATCCCCGGGACCACCCATACACAAAACAAATGTATGCACGCATGATTGTAAGTCGCTTTGGATAAAAGCGTCTGCTAAATGGCATATTATTATTATTATTATTATTATTATTACATGTGTGTAGGCTACAACATCCCCATACATCAAATGGTTGATTGCTCAGTAACCACACACATGAATACTCCAGTACCAACAAACACAGATGCTGCACTGCCAGAGCTTTCCTCTCTAGCGTTGCTTTGCATAATGCTGTTGCACTTCTGTGTTAGCAATATAATGGGATTGTCTGGAAGGGAATTATCACGCTAGTCTGTCTATGTTCGACTTTAGCCAACTTGTAGTTGTCTCTGTCTGTGTCTCTCTTGCCAAGGCATCGATGTAGGTATCCTTGATGGTGAATGCAGAGACAGTCCTGTACACAGGTTTAATTGATTGTTTCTGTGAGCCTCAGTATGCAGGCCTCCAGCCACACAGAGAGAGAAAATCACTCCATATCGCCCAGGGCCATGCATCCATTATTACTAACGCAACGTCTGCAAGATCTCCCCTAGCTACCTCTCTGTTGTCTCATCTATCCACCTCTCTGTTGTCTCATCTATCAATTTATCTGTATTTGTTATTTTTATAAATATTTATTTAATATACAGTGGGGGAAAAAAGTATTTAGTCAGCCACCAATTGTGCAAGTTCTCCCACTTAAAAAGATGAGAGAGGCCTGTAATTTTCATCATAGGTACACGTCAACTATGACAGACAAAATTAGAAAAATAATTCCAGAAAATCATATTGTAGGATTTTTAATGAATTTATTTGCAAATTATGGTGGAAAATAAGTATTTGGTCAATAACAAAAGTTTCTCAATACTTTGTTATATACCCTTTGTTGGCAATGACACAGGTCAAACGTTTTCTGTAAGTCTTCACAAGGTTTTCACACACTGTTGCTGGTATTTTGGCCCATTCCTCCATGCAGATCTCCTCTAGAGCAGTGATGTTTTGGGGCTGTCGCTGGGCAACACAGACTTTCAACTCCCTCCAAAGATTTTATATGGGGTTGAGATCTGGAGACTGGCTAGGCCACTCCAGGACCTTGAAATGCTTCTTACGAAACCACTCCTTTGTTGCCCGGGCGGTGTGTTTGGGATCATTGTCATGCTGAAAGACCCAGCCACGTTTCATCTTCAATGCCCTTGCTGATGGAAGGAGGTTTTCACTCAAAATCTCACGATACATGGCCCCATTCATTCTTTCCTTTACACGGATCAGTCGTCCTGGTCCCTTGGCAGAAAAACAGCCCCAAAGCATGATGTTTCCACCCCCATGCTTCACAGTAGGTATGGTGTTCTTTGGATGCAACTCAGCATTCTTTGTCCTCCAAACACGACGAGTTGAGTTTTTACCAAAAAGTTCTATTTTGGTTTCATCTGACCATATGACATTCTCCCAATCCTCTTCTGGATCATCCAAATGCACTCTAGCAAACTTCAGACGGGCCTGGACATGTACTGGCTTAAGCAGGGGGACACGTCTGGCACTGCAGGATTTGAGTCCCTGGCGGCGTAGTGTGTTACTGATGGTAGGCTTTGTTACTTTGGTCCCAGCTCTCTGCAGGTCATTCACTAGGTCCCCCCATGTGGTTCTGGGATTTTTGCTCACCGTTCTTGTGATCATTTTGACCCCACGGGGTGAGATCTTGCGTGGAGCCCCAGATCGAGGGAGATTATCAGTGGTCTTGTATGTCTTCCATTTCCTAATAATTGCTCCCACAGTTGATTTCTTCAAACCAAGCTGCTTACCTATTGCAGATTCAGTCTTCCCAGCCTGGTGCAGGTCTACAATTTTGTTTCTGGTGTCCTTTGACAGCTCTTTGGTCTTGGCCATAGTGGAGTTTGGAGTGTGACTGTTTGAGGTTGTGGACAGGTGTTTTTTATACTGATAACAAGTTCAAACAGGTGCCATTAATACAGGTAACGAGTGGAAGACAGAGGAGCCTCTTAAAGAAGAAGTTACAGGTCTGTGAGAGCCAGAAATCCTTCTTGTTTGTAGGTGACCAAATACTTATTTTCCACCATAATTTGCAAATAAATTAATTGAAAATCCTACAATGTGATTATATGGAAAAAAAATTCTCAATTTGTCTGTCATAGTTGACGTGTACCTATGATGAAAATTACAGGCCTCTCTCATCTTTTTAAGTGGGAGAATTTGCACAATTGGTGGCTGACTAAATACTTTTTTCCCCACTGTATATATATATTTTTTTTTTGTCATTTAGCAGACGCTCTTATCCAGAGCGACTTACAGGAGCAATTAGGGTTAAGTGCCTTGCTTAAGGGCACATCGACAGATTTTTCACCTAGTCGGCTCGGGATTAGAACCAGCGACCTTTCGGTTACTGGCACAAGGCTCTTACCCACTAAGCTACCTGCCACCCTTCTCTCTGTTGTCTCATCTCTCCATCTCTCTGTTGTCTCATCTCTCCATCTCTCTGTTGTCTCATCTATCCATCTCTCTGTTGTCTCATCTATCCACCTCTCTGTGGATTTTTCACCTCTCCATCCCTCTCCTCATTACGCATGCTATCTGCACATCTGCACAAATATGACTCTTATTTGTATGAACACATCACCACAGTATTCTGTCCACGTCTCTATGTTTGGCACACATTTATTATTATTTACCCTTTGTCCGGGAACATTCTGCGCAGGCAGGGTCAGTTACTGTGTTCTACATTCCCTTTAATTGTCAGTGACTAAAGAACAACAAACTAGGCATAGGATCCAGTATCAGGTAGCATTTTCATATAGAGGTCAGAGGAGAATATATACATAGCAGATATATATATCAAAACACTACTCCTACCTGATTTATCCCTGTGGTGTTACTATGGTAATATCGTGACATGTCTCAGAACAGGTGCAATTATAAATAATGAGTCATTAGACACTCATGAGCTATTTCTCACAATCCGCTATGAATATGAACAGTCTGGAGCAGGGGTCTCCAACAGATCGATCCCCAGCTACCAGTAGCTACCAGCCCACCTATGAGTAGCTACCAGCCCACCTATGAGTAGCTACCAGCCCACCTATGAGTAGCTACCAGCCCACCTATGAGTAGCTACCAGCCCACCTATGAGTAGCTACCAGCCCACCTATGAGTAGCTACCAGCCCACCTATGAGTAGCTACCAGCCCACCTATGAGTAGCTACCAGCCCACCTATGAGTAGCTACCAGCTCACCTATGAGTAGCTAACAACTCACCTATGAGTAGCTACCAGCTCACCTATGAGTAGCTACCAGCTCACCTATGAGTAGCTACCAGCCCACCTATGAGTAGCTACCAGCCCACCTATGAGTAGCTACCAGCCCACCTATGAGTAGCTAACAACTCACCTATGAGTAGCTACCAGCCCACGTATATCATCAGGAAGTATATCATTATATCATTATATCATTATATCAGTATATCATTATATCATTATATCATTATATCATTATATCATTATATCATTTGTATCTATTATTTGTTATTTGCAAACTTTGCCATGAAATGAGTAGCAGCAGTACAGAACCATCGCTAGACCAGCACATTAGATGGCACATTAATCACTCGCTAGATGTGCAATTAAAAAGGCCAGATACGTAATTAAAGGGCCAGATACGTAATTAAAGGGCCAGATACGTAATTAATGGGGAATTACACAAACATTTACATTTACATTTTAGTCATTTAGCAGACGCTCTTATCCAGAGCGACTTACAGTTGATCTAAATGGGTTTGTTTTCCTCCAGACCCCCAAAAAATGGCCTCTGGATGTGATTTAAGCATTGACATGAACTCAGAACATTCAATGTTGTTGTTTCTCTATGAACGTAATGTAATTTTAATTTAAAAAATAAAGAAATCTAAAACTATGAAAAAGAAAACTGAGAAAACATCATTTGAGAAAATATAAAACATAACTTGGGAAGATATAAATGTGACGAGGTGTGAAAGAAGGAGTCAGGCACAGGAGGTAAAATATCAAAGTCCAGAGTTTAAACCGTTTGCATAAATCAAACGCACCAAGCGTCAAAGGAAACTGTACAAGGGAAAACATCCACCTTGGCAATAACACAGTGAAATGTAGCTCAACCGAGCTACACGCTCTCACAACAAGAAAAGGGGAACAGAGGGAACACTTATACACATACTAATTAGGGGAATGAGCACCAGGTGTGTGTGATTGACAAGTCATGACAAGTGGAGTGATGAGAATGGGATCGGCAGTAGCTAGTACTCCGGTGACGACGAACGCCGAAGCCTGCCCGAACCAGGAGGGGGGGCAGCCTCGGCGGAAGTCATGACAATAAAACATAATTTGGGAATATTTAAAACATAATTTGGGAAAATATAAATCATAATTTGGGAAAATATAAAACATAATTTTGGAGAAAAAAAAGTTGCAGGCTTTATATAGTTGTTTATTTACCATTATTTTACCAGGTATATTGACAGAACACATAGTGCACTACTTTTTACTGTGCACTAAGGATCCTGGGAAGAGTTACAGAGAAGACGAGAAGAGAACAATGTGCCTATTTAAAAGCTAGAAAAAAATGAGTAGCTTGCAACGTTACATTTTTTAAAAAGTAGCTCTCATGCTAGAAAAGGTTGGAGGCCGCTGGTCTGGAGTTTGATGCTAAAACTGTCTGGGTAGGCTAATCTCATACTTAATGGTTTGTGTCTGATATCCACATTAGGTGAAACAGCACCACTGGTCACCCCAGGCGCATTTGTTATTGTTTTGGTTTTGTTTATGAATCTAGGAGAGGAGCAACCAGCATCTTGGTAAAAAAAATACATAGTATCAAATCAAATCAAATTTGATTTGTCACATACACATGTTTAGCAGATGTTATTGCGGGTGTAGCGAAATGCTTGTAGGTGTCCTGGAGGGCAAGTAGTTTGCCCCCGGTGATGCGAATCATGATCCAGCTTTAACACTAGAACCGCTAAAGCAGCCATTTTGACTGCTCAGGAATTTAAAACATTTATTACTTTTAAAATCATGCCCGCCTCTGTTCTTGACCTTTCCTAAATGTCTATATATCACATACTGTTGGTGTTAGAAACGTAATATCACAAACAGAACTGGAGTCACAGTGCATTCGGAAAGTATTCAGACCCATTCACTTTTTCCACATTTTGTGACGTTACAGCCTTATTTTAAACTGGATAAAATAGTTTTTTCCCGTCATCAATCTACTGACAATACCCCATAACAACAAAGCAAAAACAGGTTTTGCAAATGTATATATTTTGGGGGGAACTATCACATTTACATAAGTATTCAGACAATACTTACTCATTACTTTATTGAAGCACCTTTGGCAGCAATTACAGCCACCAGTCTTCTTGGGTATGACGCTAAACCTGTATTTGGGGAGTTCTCTGCAGATCCTCTCATGCTCTGTCAGGTTGGATGGGGAACGTCGCTGCACAGCTATTTTCAGGTCTCTCCAGAGATGTCTGATCAAGTTCAAGTCCGGGCTCTGGCTGTGCCACACAAGGACATTCAGAGACTTGTCCCGAAGTCACTCCTGCGTTGTCTTGGCTGTGTGCTTAGGGTCGTTGTCCTGTTGGAAGGTGAACCTTCACCTCAGTCTGAGGTCCTGAGCGCTCTGGAGCAGATTTTCATCAAGGATCTCTCTGTACTTTGCTCCGTTCATCTTTCCCTCGATCCTGACTAGTCTCCCAGTCCCTGCCGCTGAAAAACACTGCATGATGCTGCCACCAACGTGCTTTACCGTAGAGATGGTATTGGCTATGTGATGAGCAGTGCCTGGTTTCCTCCAGACGTGACAATTGGCATTCAGGCCAAAGAGTTCAATCTTGGTTTTATTAGACCAGAGAATCTGGTTTCTCATGTTCTGAGAGTCCTTTAGGTGCCTTTTGGCAAACTCCAAGCGGGCTGTCATGTGCCTTTTACTGAGGAGTAGCTTCCACCTGGCCACTCTACCATAAAGGCCTGATTGTTGGAGAGCTGCAGAGATGGTTGTCCTTCTGGAAGGTTCTCTCATCTTCACAGAGGAACTCTGGAGCTCTGTTAGAGTGACCATCGGGTTCTTGGTCACCTCCCTAACCAAGGCCCTTCTCCCCCGATTGCTCAGTTTGGCCGGGCGGCAAGCTCTAGTAAGAGTCTTGGTGATTCCAAACTTCTTCCATTTAAGAATGATGGAGGCCACTGTGATCTTGGGGACCTTCAATGCTGCAGACATTTTTGGTACCCTTCCCCAGATCTGTGCCTCGACACAATACTGTCTCGGAGCTCTACGGACAGTTCCTTCGACCTCATGGCTTGGTTTTTGCTCTGTCATGCACTGTCAACTGTGGGACCTTATATAGACAGGTGTGTGCCTCATGTCCAATCAATTGAATTGACCACAGGTGGACTCCAATCAAGTTGTAGAAACCTGTTTTTGCATTGTCATTATGGGGTATTGTGTGTAGATTGATGAGGGGAATATATATATATTTTTAATCCATGCTAGAATAAGGCTGTAACGTAACAAAATGTGAAAAAAGTGAAGGGGTGTGAATACTTTCCGAATGCACTGTATTTCTCATCATTCGTTATATAGAGTCTAATACCTTGAGTTTTATATCAAAACCACAGAACCATACTCAATGCTTTGTATGCTTAAGAATTCAGGACATGTTCAAAAGTAATAAATGGTAATTGCTATGAATATGAACAGTCTGGGACTGGCTGTGAGTTTAATATTTAAAGCACAGTCAGGTCAGTTCTCTCATCGTCAGTGGTCTGCGTGTTTAAGAATGCAGGACATGTTCAATAGAAGTACATTATGTAGGTCCCCTGTAGCTCAGCTGGTAGAGCATGGCGCTTGCAACGCCAGGGTTGTGGGTTCGATTCCCACGGGGGGGCCAGTATGAAAATGTATGCACTCACTAAATGTAAGTCGCTCTGGATAAGAGCGTCTGCTAAATGACTAAAATTTTATTATAATAATACCTTGATACTGAACTAGTCCAGTTGATATGAGGAGATTTTTTCAGATGATCTGTGTGGGTTTAAGTGGGGACTAATATAATGACAGGGTCCACTTTATGGTGGATCCATACACATGAACACAGAAAGTGTGTGTGTGTATCCATGCAGGCTTTGATCATCCCCCTCCTGTCAGAACCTGTAGTTATCCAACCCTTTCTTAACCCTTTACACTCGTACCCGTATACGGGTTGAAAATGGCAGATTTGGGAACTAATAAGCGCCTAAATTGGAACGCAGTGGCTGTACATTAACATGCTATAAATGACATCAGAGCTCTGGGTCTCCGCTTCACAGCGCTGTATGGGTTTTGACTGACAGACATTCTGAACTTGAGCACCTCACGTGACAAGAAGTTGCGCCCATCCCTCCTGCTAATTGGGCAAATGTTTTGTTGTCTGCGTGAGGGAAATGCTGTAAATTAAGAGGACTCTATGTATTTTGAAAGATGAGACGTTGAGGACTCCTTTCTATGCGCACCAAAATTACGATCTGTTTCTCTGAATTGCCTTGTGAAAGCCTAACACTGTAAGATCATATTTTATAGCTTAGCTAGTCATGTTGGCAATAGCTTTTCAAGCTTTCAAATGATGCCCACCTGACCCAGATTGCGATTTATAATGGATAGTTTTTGGATTGCGTAAACAACAACAGTAATTGTGGGATGGTGGGGATGCAGGGCTGTGTTCCAAACAAAACAACTACAAGTGTGCTTACTTTAGTTTTTCAACGGCACAGCTAGGAGAGCTCAAAAAAGTACCTTATAGTTAAAGACTCTCCTTTGAGTCATAAAAGTGTTTTGAAACTGCTTAGAAACTGTTGACATGTTGGAGAGGTGTGTGGCCACTTGGAGACACCAGTTAGTCCTCAAACCCTTCTCATTATTTTGTCGTATGTTGCCCCTGCCCCATGTCTTCCTGGAATAGTCTTATCATGTTACTGAATGTATCCAGAGTATTTTCAGATTTTGTTATAAACAAATGCAGCGAAAAATACAGTCAATGTGAAATGCACATAAAATCAACAGCGTAAGATTTGGATTCAGTCTTGTATCAGGTGAACTGTTGTGTACTCACCTTTGGTCTAATAATTTTCCCATAATCTCCAAACTGTTCCCTTTCAATTAGGCCTCCTGTAGCTCAGTTGGTAGAGCATGGCGCTTGCAACGCCAGAGTTGTGGGTTAGATTCCCACGGGGGGCCAGTATGAAAAATGTATGCACTCACTAGCTACTGTAATTAAGTTAGTGTGCATCCCAAATGGCACCCTATCCTCTATATAGTGCACTACTTTTGACCAAAGCACATAGGGAATAGGGTTCCTTTTTGGGACACATCCTTAGTCTTCTTTTTTTCTTTCCAGTGACCATTCCTCATCTCAGCGGAGAGGTGAAGGATCGACAGGTGTACATGCGCTGCTCCAAGCTCTGCCAATAGGATTCATTTAGATGCACGCACGCACCCACACACGCATACACAAACACACACCCACCTACACACACACACACACACACACACACACAGACACACACACGACCACGGGTGAAAAGTAGTGCACATTACAGTGAATAGGATGACATTTAGTACACATCCTTAGTCTTTACGTTTACAAAAGGCAGTGAAGGAACAACATGTATCAGAGAAATGTGAAATTATTTTACGTGACAGCCCAAATAATTGGTTGTGACCACTGGCATAATAAGATGTGGTGAAGTGGAGAATGCTGAAGGAATGTGGTGGTGGGTTTGTCATATTGATTTGAAGTTAAAAACATGTCAGTAGGGCTCCAGTCTAGGTAGTAAATATTAGTTCTTTATCTCTCTGTGCCTCGGAGATGTCTGCATGGTGTGTTTGTGTGTGTGTGTGTGTCTGTCTGTGTGTGTCTGTGTGTGTGTGTGTGTATGTGCGCGTATGTGTTTATGTGTGTATGTGTGTGTGTGTGTGTGTGTGTGTGTATGTGTGTGTCACATTGACTTCTATCTGCAGGGAAATATGGAGAAAGATACTGAGAAATTAGCATTATGAAAACCCTTTAATATGCCAAGGTAAGTGTGTGTGCGACGAGTGTTGACAGTAACTCCCATTACTGTGATGTATGGTTCAATATCTCCTCCAAGAGACAGTTTAGAGGGAAAACAAAGCCGGCATTTGTCATTCCAAATAGATATTTTTCTATTACTCCTCGACGCATTACTCCTCGACGCACAAAATGTTTCAGAGGAAAATGTCATTACATGTTGATTTTTTTTATGACCGTTCCTCCCTGAGAAACAGGATTTCATATAACCAAAGATCAACATTCCCCTCTGTTTTGCTGTAGCTCATGAGACTGGGTAGGAAGAATATCAGCTAATACAAGGATAGAACTACTTACAATGCACAAGCAGCTCCTTAAGGCATGATGTAGTCTAGGCCAGTGGTTCCCAACCTTTTTCAGTTAATGTACCACCAAGTAAATGTTGCTCTTCCCGGAGTACTCCTGAAGTATCCCCTCATGAGTCTACTAAAGTACCCCCTGTGGATGGGCAAAATACCCCAAGGTATACCCCCCCTAGTACCCCTGGTATCGTAGTATCGTGGTATCGTAGTATCGTAGTATCGTAGTATCGTGGTATCGTAGTATCGTGGTATCGTGGTATCGTGGTATCGTGGTATCGTGGTCTCGTGGTATCGTGGTATCGTGGTATCGTGGTCTCGTGGTATCGTGGTATCGTGGTATTGTGGTGTCGTGGTATCGTGGTATCGTGGTATCGTGGTATCGTAGTATCGTGGTATCGTGGTATCGTAGTATCGTGGTATCGTAGTATCATGGTATTGTGGTATCGCGGTATCGTAGTATCGTGGTATCGTAATATCACTCACAAGGCTGGCTAATATGGATGCAGACAGCAGACAGCAACAGGACCCTGAAGAATACACTGTATGTTATTAAGAGGTGAGGTGGGTTACTAATTACTGTTTTGTTTTCATGGATTTCTGATTTAATTTCTGGGGAAGTGTGTGGCGGGGAGTGCTTTTGTGAGTGTATGCAGATGATTGCCAATTTGTTGCTAATCCGAGCCCTGTTCATCTAGCTGCTATTACCTTCTATCTGAATATAAGACATCGTTTTTTTCTGGGTGCTTTTATATCATAAACCTTCATTTTCAACATTGAGAGAGAGAGAGAGAGAGAGAGAGAGAGAGAGAGAGAGAGAGAGAGAGAGAGAGAGAGAGAGACCGGGCGTCCTAATTAAACTAGCTAAATAGTTTTTTTTAACCTGAACTTGTTTTTTTTACATGGGAAACACGGTACAGAGATTTCATTTGAATAATATGCCATTTAGCAGACGTGACTTCCAGTCATGCTGCCATTGTTGGCCCTGGGAATTGAACCCACAACCCGGCGGTGCAAGCACCATCCTCTACCAAATGAGCATTACAGCACACCAGAAGCTCATCCTATCACTGGAACGTCCCTGGAGTGCGTACTTTATCACTTTGTTAAACCCTACACAATAAACACTAAAACAAAGTGTGCACGTCAGCAGATGACACGCTGGTGTGTTTTTACAGTGTTCTTTCTCTCTTTCTCTGACTCTGTCACTGTCACGCTCTGGCTCCGGGACTCTGTATGTTGAGCCAGGGTGTGTTCGTTCTGTGTGGGTTGCTTCTATGTTGGGTTTTCTAGGTTGTTGTTTTCTGTGTTGGCCTAAGTGACTCCCAATCAGAGGCAACGAGTGTCAGCTGTTTTCTGGTTGTCTCTGATTGGGAGCCATATTTAAACTGTCTGTTTTCACTTTGTGGTTGTGGTTTCTTGTTCCTTTTGGTTTGTGTGTATCGAAGGACTTCACGTTTCGTTCGTTGTTTTGATCGTGTGATCTGTTTAATAAATAATATGTACGCATTCAACGCTGCGCCTTGGCCCGCTTCATTTCAAGACGATCGTGACAGAAGAAACCACCACGACTGGGTCAAGCAGCGTGATGAGGAGAAAGGCTGGAATTACGAAAAGTGGAGAGAGAATTGGACGAGAACCATGGAGGCCTGGTCCACGGGGGAGAGACAAGCCCAGAAATTTTTTAGGGGGGGGCTCACGGCGTGGACGACGGGGCAGCAGGAGCACGGGATAGAGTGGTGCAGAAGGTTGGCAGAGAGGGCCGCCAGGTTAAGGGGGCCACCGGTCACAGAGGAGAGGGAAAGTGTGGAGGCACGGCGAGAGGTACTGGGGTGTGTTACCAGTCCGGTCCGGCCCGTTCCTGATCCCTGCGTAGGGCCAGTGGTGTGTGTCCCCAGTATGGTCCGGCCTGTTCCTGTTCCTCGCATCGAGCCTGTGGTGCGTGTCGTCAGCCCGGCCCGGCCTGTTCCTGCTCCCCGCACCAAGTCTGTGGTGCGCGTCGTCAGCCCTGTCCGGCCTGTTCCTGCTCCCCGCACCAAGTCTGTGGTGCGTTTCGTCAGCTCTGTCCGGCCTGTTCCTGCCACTCGCATCAAACCTACGGTGCGCGTCGCCAGCCCGGCCCGGCCTGTTCCTGCTCCACGCACCAAGCCTACAGGGTGCGTCGCCAGCCCAGCCCGGCCTGTCCCTGCTCCACGCACCAAGCCTACGGTGTGCGTCACCAGCCCGGTCCGGCCTGTTCCTGCCACCCGCACCAAGTTTACGGTGCGCGTCGCCAGCCCGACCCGGCCTGTTCCTGCCACTCGCACCAAACCTACGGTGCGCGTCGCCAGCCCGACCCGGCCTGTTCATGCCACTCGCACCAAACCTACGGTGCGCGTCGCCAGCCCGGTCCGGCCTGTTCCTGCTACTCGCACCAAGCCAGGGATGCGAGTAGTCAGTCCGGTGAGGCCCGTTCCGGCTCCACGCACCAAGCCAGGGGTGCGTATCGTCAGCCCGGTCCGGTCCGTTGCTGCTCCACGCACCGAGCCAGGGGTGCGCATCGTCAGCCAGGTCCGGTCCGTTCCTGCCTCACGCGCCAAGCCAGGGGTGCGCGTCGTCAGTCCGGTGCCTGATCAGGTACAGGTCAGCTGCTCCACAACGGAGGTTAAGCAATCTGCTCCGTCGATGTCCAGTCCAGATCCAGCCAGCGGGGTCAGACCGGATCAGGGGCGCTACGGGGGGATTATGGAGGGGTGGTGGTCAAGCCCGGAGCCGGAACCGCCACCGAGGAAGTATGCCCACCCAGCCCTCCCCTGTTTTGCTATTTTTGAGGCGCGGTCGCAGTCCGTGCCTTTAGGGGGGGGTACTGTCACGCTCTGGCTCCGGGACTCTGTATGTTGAGCCAGGGTGTGTTCGTTCTGTGTGGGTTGTTTCTATGTTGGGTTTTCTAGGTTGTTGTTTTCTGTGTTGGCCTAAGTGACTCCCAATCAGAGGCAACGAGTGTCAGCTGTTTTCTGGTTGTCTCTGATTGGGAGCCATATTTAAACTGTCTGTTTTCACTTTGTGGTTGTGGTTTCTTGTTCCTTTTGGTTTGTGTGTATCGAAGGACTTCACGTTTCGTTCGTTGTTTTGATCGTGTGATCTGTTTAATAAATAATATGTACGCATTCAACGCTGCGCCTTGGCCCGCTTCATTTCAAGACGATCGTGACAGTCTTTCTTGAACACACATCTCCCCAAATACACACACACTGTAATTCAAGGCTAACAGTATGACTAACCTGCCTGTACTCAGCAGCGGTAAAGAGTGTGTGTGCGTGCGCGGATCGCATGCAGGTGTGTGTGCATGCGTGTGTGTATCTGCGTGCAAGTGTGGGTTTGAGTTGTGTGAGAGACCTGGCTGTACTTAGCAGAGGTACAGAAAGAAAAGAACAGCAGGCCTGTGGATATGAAGACACTCTGGCAGGACAGGAGGCCTGTGGATATGAAGACACTCTGGCAGGACAGGAGGCCTGTGGATATAAAGACACTCTGGCAGGACAGGAGGCCTGTGGATATAAAGAAACTCTGGCAGGACAGGAGGCCTGTGGATATGAAGACACTCTGGCAGGACAGGAGGCCTGTGGATATGAAGACACTCTGGCAGGACAGGAGGCCTGTGGATATGAAGACACTCTGGCAGGACAGGAGGCCTGTGGATATAAAGACACTCTGGCAGGACAGGAGGCCTGTGGATATGAAGACACTCTGGCAGGACAGGAGGCCTGTGGATATGAAGACATTCTGGCAGGACAGGAGGCCTGTGGATATGAAGACACTCTGGCAGGACAGGAGGCCTGTGGATATGAAGACATTCTGGCAGGACAGGAGGCCTGTGGATATGAAGACACTCTGGCAGGACAGGAGGCCTGTGGATATGAAGACACTCTGGCAGGACAGGAGGCCTGTGGATATAAAGACACTCTGGCAGGACAGGAGGCCTGTGGATATTCTAGTTATAATGGAATCAGATTACAAATGCCAGTGTGGATGGTGCTACAGTTACTTTCTGTATGATTAATAGAACCCGTTGTAGATGTGCTACAGTTACTTTCTGTATTATTAATAGAACCCGTTGTAGATGGTGCTACAGTTACTTTCTGTATTATTAATAGAACCCGTTGTAGATGGTGCTACAGTTACTTTCTGTATTATTAATAGAACCTGTTGTAGATGGTGCTACAGTTACTTTCTGTATGATTAATAGAACCTGTTGTAGATGGTGCTACAGTTACTTTCTGTATTATTAATAGAACCCGTTGTAGATGGTGCTACAGTTACTTTCTGTATTATTAATAGAACCCGTTGTGGTGCTACAGTTACTTTCTGTATGATTAATAGAACCCGTTGTAGATGGTGCTACAGTTACTTTCTGTATGATTAATAGAACCCGTTGTAGATGGTGCTACAGTTACTTTCTGTATTATTAATAGAACCCGTTGTAGATGGTGCTACAGTTACTTTCTGTATTAATAATAGAACCCGTTGTGGATGGTGCTACAGTTACTTTCTGTATTATTAATAGAACCCGTTGTAGATGGTGCTACAGTTAGTGTGCACTCCATCAATGACATATACACAGAATCCCCTTTGATCAATTGACTACCTGAACATGTCAGAACATGAAAGGTAAACCACATCCCCAGTGTTACTGAGCAGTTCTATATTAGATTTGCCAAATGGATTGGAATGGATTGGAATACATTGGAAAATGCATCCCCAATGGCACCCTATTCCCTATTAAGTGCACTACTTTTGACAAGAGTCCTATGGGGCGTAGGGTGCCATTTGGGACACGACCATGCCATTCCTTAGCCTGTAGAGTGGGGCTATGTTCCAGTTGAGAAGGTTTCCCATTAGTCGGTATGATGGGCCAATGATCAGTCAATTCACAGGGGAGGTTAGGTTAGATACTCTATATGCACTCCACATTTCAACTGCACTTTTGAACCATCTAGCTAGCCTACTATCCAGCTGCCTGACTTGAACCACAAGACGCACGTACTATACAAGCTCAAGGGACATCTAGTCCACTCCACTGACATACTGCACTGAAGCATGCCCGCATCCCAAATGGCCCCGTACTCCATACATAGTGCACTGTGGGCCCTGGTCAAAAGTAGTGCACTATATAGGGAATAGGGTGCCATTTGGGACATACCACAAAATAACTCCACTTCTCAGCCCTAGCTCTTAATGCTTTATACTTTAAAGGGCAGTGAACTCCTTAAAAGCAAAGTCTAAAGGGACCACTGTCTATAGATCACTATACAGACTGAACTCACTGTCTATAGATCACTATACAGACTGAACTCACTGTCTATAGATCACTATACAGACTGAACTCACTGTCTATAGATCACTATACAGACTACACTCACTGTCTATAGATCACTATACAGACTGAACTCACTGTCTATAGATCACTATACAGACTACACTCACTGTCTATAGATCACTATACAGACTGAACTCACTGTCTATAGATCACTATACAGACTGAACTCACTGTCTATAGATCACTATACAGACTGAACTCACTGTCTATAGATCACTATACAGACTGAACTCACTGTCTATAGATCACTATACAGACTACATTCACTGTCTATAGATCACTATACAGACTGAACTCACTGTCTATAGATCACTATACAGACTGAACTCACTGTCTATAGATCACTATACAGACTGAACTCACTGTCTATAGATCACTATACAGACTGAACTCACTGTCTATAGATCACTATACAGACTGAACTCACTGTCTATAGATCACTATACAGACTGAACTCACTGTCTATAGATCACTATACAGACTGAACTCACTGTCTATAGATCACTATACAGACTGAACTCACTGTCTATAGATCACTATACAGACTGAACTCACTGTCTATAGATCACTATACAGACTGAACTCACTGTCTATAGATCACTATACAGACTGAACTCACTGTCTATAGATCACTATACAGACTGAACTCACTGTCTATAGATCACTATACAGACTGAACTCACTGTCTATAGATCACTATACAGACTGAACTCACTGTATATAGATCACTATACAGACTGAACTCACTGTCTATAGATCACTATACAGACTGAACTCACTGTCTATAGATCACTATACAGACAACATTCACTGTCTATAGATCACTATACAGACTGAACTCACTGTCTATAGATCACTATACAGACAACATTCACTGTCTATAGATCACTATACAGACTGAACTCACTGTCTATAGATCACTATACAGACAACATTGACTGTCTATAGATCACTATACAGACTGAACTCACTGTCTATAGATCACTATACAGACTGCATTCACTGTCTATAGATTACTATAAAGACTACATTTACTGTCTATAGATCACTATACAGACCAAACTCACTGTCTATAGATCACTATACAGACTGAACTCACTGTCTATAGATCACTATACAGGCTAAACTCACTGTCTATAGATCACTATACAGACTGAACTCACTGTCTATAGATCACTATACAGACAACATTCACTGTCTATAGATCACTATACAGACTGAACTCACTGTCTATAGATCACTATACAGACAACATTCACTGTCTATAGATCACTATACAGACTGAACTCACTGTCTATAGATCACTATACAGACTGCATTCACTGTCTATAGATTACTATAAAGACTACATTCACTGTCTATAGATCACTATACAGACCAAACTCACTGTCTATAGATCACTATACAGACTGAACTCACTGTCTATAGATCACTATACAGACTGAACTCACTGTCTATAGATCACTATACAGGCTAAACTCACTGTCTATAGATCACTATACAGACTGAACTCACTGTCTATAGATCACTATACAGACTGAACTCACTGTCTATAGATCACTATACAGACTGAACTCACTGTCTATAGATCACTATACAGACTGAACTCACTGTCTATAGATCACTATACAGACTGAACTCACTGTCTATAGATCACTATACAGACTACACTCACTGTCTATAGATCACTATACAGACTGAACTCACTGTCTATAGATCACTATACAGACTGAACTCACTGTCTATAGATCACTATACAGACTGAACTCACTGTCTATAGATCACTATACAGACTGAACTCACTGTCTATAGATCACTATACAGACTGAACTCACTGTCTATAGATCACTTTACAGACTGAACTCACTGTCTATAGATCACTATACAGACTGAACTCACTGTCTATAGATCACTATACAGACTGAACTCACTGTCTATAGATCACTATACAGACTGAACTCACTGTCTATAGATCATTTTACAGACTGAACTCACTGTCTATAGATCACTATACAGACTGAACTCACTGTCTATAGATCACTATACAGACTACACTCACTGTCTATAGATCACTATACAGACTGAACTCACTGTCTATAGATCACTATACAGGCTACACTCACTGTCTATAGATCACTATACAGACTGAACTCACTGTCTATAGATCACTATACAGACTGAACTCACTGTCTATAGATCACTATACAGACTGAACTCACTGTCTATAGATCACTATACAGACTGAACTCACTGTCTATAGATCAATATACAGACTGAACTCACTGTCTATAGATCTCTATACAGACTGAACTCACTGTCTATAGGTCACTATACAGACAACATTCACTGTCTATAGATCACTATACAGACTTAACTCACTGTCTATAGATCACTATACAGACAACATTCACTGTCTATAGATCAATATACAGACTGAACTCACTGTCTATAGATCACTATACAGACTGAACTCACTGTCTATAGATCACTATACAAACAACACTCACTGTCTATAGATCACTATACAGACTACACTCACTGTCTATAGATCACTATACAGACTGAACTCACTGTCTATAGATCACTATACAGACTGAACTCACTGTCTATAGATCACTATACAGACTGAACTCACTGTCTATAGATCACTATACAGACTGAACTCACTGTCTATAGATCACTATACAGACTGAACTCACTGTCTATAGATCACTATACAGACTACACTCACTGTCTATAGATCACTATACAGACTGAACTCACTGTCTATAGATCACTATACAGGCTACACTCACTGTCTATAGATCACTATACAGACTGAACTCACTGTCTATAGATCACTATACAGACTGAACTCACTGTCTATAGATCACTATACAGACTGAACTCACTGTCTATAGATCACTATACAGACTGAACTCACTGTCTATAGATCACTATACAGACTGAACTCACTGTCTATAGATCACTATACAGACTGAACTCACTGTCTATAGATCACTATACAGACTTAACTCACTGTCTATAGATCTCTATACAGACTGAACTCACTGTCTATAGATCACTATACAGACAACATTCACTGTCTATAGATCACTATACAGACTTAACTCACTGTCTATAGATCACTATACAGACAACATTCACTGTCTATAGATCAATATACAGACTGAACTCACTGTCTATAGATCACTATACAGACTGAACTCACTGTCTATAGATCACTATACAAACAACACTCACTGTCTATAGATCACTATACAGACTACACTCACTGTCTATAGATCACTATACAGACTGAACTCACTGTCTATAGATCACTATACAGACTACATTCACTGTCTATAGATCACTATACAGACTGAACTCACTGTCTATAGATCACTATACAGACAACATTCACTGTCTATAGATCACTATACAGACTGAACTCACGGTCTATAGATCACTATACAGACAACATTCACTGTCTATAGATCACTATACAGACTGAACTCACTGTCTATAGATCACTATACAGACTGAACTCACTGTCTATAGATCACTATACAGACTGAACTCACTGTCTATAGATCACCATACAGACTGAACTCACTGTCTATAGATCACTATACAGACTGAACTCACTGTCTATAGATCACTATACAGACTGAACTCACTGTCTATAGATCACCATACAGACTGAACTCACTGTCTATAGATCACTATACAGACTGAACTCACTGTCTATAGATCTCTATACAGACTGAACTCACTGTCTATAGATCACTATACAGACTACACTCACTGTCTATAGATCAATATACAGACTGAACTCACTGTCTATAGATCACTATACAGACTGAACTCACTGTCTATAGATCACTATACAGACTGAACTCACTGTCTATAGATCACTATACAAACAACACTCACTGTCTATAGATCACTATACAGACTGAACTCACTGTCTATAGATCACTATACAGACTGAACTCACTGTCTATAGATCACTATACAGACTGAACTCACTGTCTATAGATCACTATACAGACTGAACTCACTGTCTATAGATCACTATACAGACTGAACTCACTGTCTATAGATCACTATACAGACTACATTCACTGTCTATAGATCACTATACAGACTGAACTCACTGTCTATAGATCACTATACAGACAACATTCACTGTCTATAGATCACTATACAGACTGAACTCACTGTCTATAGATCACTATACAGACTGCATTCACTGTCTATAGATTACTATAAAGACTACATTCACTGTCTATAGATCACTATACAGACCAAACTCACTGTCTATAGATCACTATACAGACTGAACTCACTGTCTATAGATCACTATACAGACTACACTCACTGTCTATAGATCACTATACAGACTACACTCACTGTCTATAGATCACTATACAGACTGAACTCACTGTCTATAGATCACTATACAGACTGAACTCACTGTCTATAGATCACTATACAGACTGAACTCACTGTCTATAGATCACTATACAGACTGAACTCACTGTCTATAGATCACTATACAGACTGAACTCACTGTCTATAGATCACTTTACAGACTGAACTCACTGTCTATAGATCACTATACAGACTGAACTCACTGTCTATAGATCACTATACAGACTGAACTCACTGTCTATAGATCACTATACAGACTGAACTCACTGTCTATAGATCATTTTACAGACTGAACTCACTGTCTATAGATCACTATACAGACTGAACTCACTGTCTATAGATCACTATACAGACTACACTCACTGTCTATAGATCACTATACAGACTGAACTCACTGTCTATAGATCACTATACAGGCTACACTCACTGTCTATAGATCACTATACAGACTGAACTCACTGTCTATAGATCACTATACAGACTGAACTCACTGTCTATAGATCACTATACAGACTGAACTCACTGTCTATAGATCACTATACAGACTGAACTCACTGTCTATAGATCACTATACAGACTGAACTCACTGTCTATAGATCTCTATACAGACTGAACTCACTGTCTATAGGTCACTATACAGACAACATTCACTGTCTATAGATCACTATACAGACTTAACTCACTGTCTATAGATCACTATACAGACAACATTCACTGTCTATAGATCAATATACAGACTGAACTCACTGTCTATAGATCACTATACAGACTGAACTCACTGTCTATAGATCACTATACAAACAACACTCACTGTCTATAGATCACTATACAGACTACACTCACTGTCTATAGATCACTATACAGACTGAACTCACTGTCTATAGATCACTATACAGACTGAACTCACTGTCTATAGATCACTATACAGACTGAACTCACTGTCTATAGATCACTATACAGACTGAACTCACTGTCTATAGATCACTATACAGACTGAACTCACTGTCTATAGATCACTATACAGACTACACTCACTGTCTATAGATCACTATACAGACTGAACTCACTGTCTATAGATCACTATACAGGCTACACTCACTGTCTATAGATCACTATACAGACTGAACTCACTGTCTATAGATCACTATACAGACTGAACTCACTGTCTATAGATCACTATACAGACTGAACTCACTGTCTATAGATCACTATACAGACTGAACTCACTGTCTATAGATCACTATACAGACTGAACTCACTGTCTATAGATCACTATACAGACTGAACTCACTGTCTATAGATCACTATACAGACTTAACTCACTGTCTATAGATCTCTATACAGACTGAACTCACTGTCTATAGATCACTATACAGACAACATTCACTGTCTATAGATCACTATACAGACTTAACTCACTGTCTATAGATCACTATACAGACAACATTCACTGTCTATAGATCAATATACAGACTGAACTCACTGTCTATAGATCACTATACAGACTGAACTCACTGTCTATAGATCACTATACAAACAACACTCACTGTCTATAGATCACTATACAGACTACACTCACTGTCTATAGATCACTATACAGACTGAACTCACTGTCTATAGATCACTATACAGACTACATTCACTGTCTATAGATCACTATACAGACTGAACTCACTGTCTATAGATCACTATACAGACAACATTCACTGTCTATAGATCACTATACAGACTGAACTCACTGTCTATAGATCACTATACAGACAACATTCACTGTCTATAGATCACTATACAGACTGAACTCACTGTCTATAGATCACTATACAGACTGAACTCACTGTCTATAGATCACTATACAGACTGAACTCACTGTCTATAGATCACCATACAGACTGAACTCACTGTCTATAGATCACTATACAGACTGAACTCACTGTCTATAGATCACTATACAGACTGAACTCACTGTCTATAGATCACCATACAGACTGAACTCACTGTCTATAGATCACTATACAGACTGAACTCACTGTCTATAGATCTCTATACAGACTGAACTCACTGTCTATAGATCACTATACAGACTACACTCACTGTCTATAGATCAATATACAGACTGAACTCACTGTCTATAGATCACTATACAGACTGAACTCACTGTCTATAGATCACTATACAGACTGAACTCACTGTCTATAGATCACTATACAAACAACACTCACTGTCTATAGATCACTATACAGACTGAACTCACTGTCTATAGATCACTATACAGACTGAACTCACTGTCTATAGATCACTATACAGACTGAACTCACTGTCTATAGATCACTATACAGACTGAACTCACTGTCTATAGATCACTATACAGACTGAACTCACTGTCTATAGATCACTATACAGACTACATTCACTGTCTATAGATCACTATACAGACTGAACTCACTGTCTATAGATCACTATACAGACAACATTCACTGTCTATAGATCACTATACAGACTGAACTCACTGTCTATAGATCACTATACAGACTGCATTCACTGTCTATAGATTACTATAAAGACTACATTCACTGTCTATAGATCACTATACAGACCAAACTCACTGTCTATAGATCACTATACAGACTGAACTCACTGTCTATAGATCACTATACAGACTACACTCACTGTCTATAGATCACTATACAGACTGAACTCACTGTCTATAGATCACTATACAGACTGAACTCACTGTCTATAGATCACTATGCAGACTGAACTCACTATCTATAGATCACTATACAGACTGAACTCACTGTCTATAGATCACTATACAGACTACACTCACTGTCTATAGATCACTATACAGACTGAACTCACTGTCTATAGATCACTATACAGACTGAACTCACTGTCTATAGATCACTATACAGACTGAACTCACTGTATATAGATCACTATACAGACTGATCTCACTATCTATAGATCACTATACATGCTACACTCCCTGTCTATAGATCAAACCAGGCCTAGACAGAAAGCCACTAGACCAGACCCATTAGATGAAGACAACATGAAACTAAGACCATGGCTGTGTTCCTAGTGGCAAGCCTTTTCTCTGTAATAGTGCACTACTTTTGCTTCCCCATCTAGTTTAATAGAACATCTTAGTTGATGACCACAAGGGAGACCTCTGTATAGTGCAATACTAAGAAGACTTTCGTAACTAATTAAGAGTGAATAGAGACTGTGTTTCTCTTTAGAACTAGACAATTTGACCAGAAAGAGTTGTTAAAACCACTTTAACCCCTCAGTTGAACTGAAAGAGAAGTTTTAATCCAGGCTTTGTGATGACTGCTGTGCTGTGTAATGTTACTCTGCAGATGAAGAGTCAGGGAATGTAATGGAGGCCTATTTAATGGATTAAGCACTGTTTGTTGGTGCTTAATGGGCGTAAGTTACCTCATGCAGATTCATTACTGCAGAATGTGGGGATGTATCCAGCCAGAAAATAGCTTTTCACTCAAATGGGCAGTAGGTGGTATAAACACAACGACTACATAACACCATAAACACAAAGACTACATAACACCATAAACACAAAGACTACATAACACCATAAACACAAAGACTACATAACACCATAAACACAAAGACTACATAACACCATAAACACAAAGGCTACATAACACCATAAACACAAAGACTACATAACACCATAAACACAAAGACTACATAACACCATAAACACAAAGACTACATAACACCATAAACACAAAGACTACATAACACCATAAACACAAAGACTACATAACACCATAAACACAAAGACTACATAACACCATAAACACAAAGACTACATAACACCATAAACACAAAGGCTACATAACACCATAAACACAAAGGCTACATAACACCATAAACACAAAGGCTACATAACACCATAAACACAAAGGCTACATAACACCATAAACACAAAGACTACATAACACCATAAACACAAAGACTACATAACACCATAAACACAAAGGCTACATAACACCATAAACACAAAGACTACATAACACCATAAACACAAAGACTACATAACACCATAAACACAAAGACTACATAACACCATAAACACAAAGACTACATAACACCATAAACACAAAGACTACATAACACCATAAACACAAAGACTACATAACACCATAAACACAAAGACTACATAACACCATAAACACAAAGACTACATAACACCATAAACACAAAGACTACATAACACCATAAACACAAAGACTACATAACACCATAAACACAAAGACTACATAACACCATAAACACAAAGGCTACATAACACCATAAACACAAAGGCTACATAACACCATAAACACAAAGGCTACATAACACCATAAACACAAAGACTACATAACACCATAAACACAAAGACTACATAACACCATAAACACAAAGACTACATAACACCATAAACACAAAGACTACATAACACCATAAACACAAAGGCTACATAACACCATAAACACAAAGACTACATAACACCATAAACACAAAGACTACATAACACCATAAACACAAAGACTACATAACACCATAAACACAAAGACTACATAACACCATAAACACAAAGACTACATAACACCATAAACACAAAGACTACATAACACCATAAACACAAAGGCTACATAACACCATAAACACAAAGACTACATAACACCATAAACACAAAGACTACATAACACCATAAACACAAAGGCCCATCACCCACACACTTATGTCTTGTTTGGCAGTTTTCTTTCCATATGTCTCAAAATTACCTAACCTTCAGATAGATGCTTTTAGGACACACATGAATCTCTGTCACAGAATAATGTCTCTGTCACAGAATAATGTCTCTGTCATAGCTCTACTTTTCACTTTTCTATCTGCAGCTTTCTAAACATTGCACACCGTTGAATCCACCCCTGATCGATGGTACTATCACCCAGATGGGTAATATGGAAAACAGCTCCTGCTCCTACTAGTAGCAGTCATAAGTTCCTGTTAGAGGTGTAGAGAGGGGGAGGAGTCCTTAAGGTTACGAGGATTAATTAACAGATTGGGCCCGTTCAATGTAGTCTTTATTCCTGTCATGCTGTGCAGATTATCAGACTTTACAACCCCTGGAGAAGTGTTTAACATCTCAGGAAACACATGAATACGATATACAAATGTAGGATCTTCATTTTATCTCTTTTGTTGCTGGGAATTTTCCTGCACAGCAGGAAATGCAAACTTGTATTGTATTTGAGTTTTAAAAAGGCTTCTAAAGTTTGTAATTTCCACTTTGAAATGTCAGACTTCATTTGCCATAACAAAAAATGTATCAATCCCTTCAAAAATGTCCATGAATTATAATCCACATAATAATTCACATTTCCTGTTGCTGCAGGATTATTTTCCTGCTGTAGCAAGCAAGCTGGCTCAAATTAAGATCCTACATCTGTAGTAATCTTTACACAGCGTGACTGCATTAAAGATCTAGCTATGAAATATATGTTTTATCAAGACAGGCAGTGAGGTTGAAATTATGTCAGCCATGCCCTGCTCATTATGATAACATAAATCACGTCTCTACTTTCTGTGTTAGATTGGCACTTCTTGCTCATCATTGTAATCAGAGGGCTAATATAAATACTATGCATGCCAGTCTCTCTTGGCTAAGAGTTGAGGAGAGACTGACTGCATCACTTCTTCTTTTTATAAGAAACATTAATGTGTTGAACATTTAAAATTGTTTGCATAGTCAACTTACACACGCTCTGACACACACACTTACCACCAGTAGTTCTGTCCTTGAGCTGTTCTTGTCTATTAATGTTCTGTATTATGTCATGTTTCATGTTTTTCCACTGTACGCGCGCACACACACACACACACACACACACATACACACACACACACACACACACACACACACACACACACACACACATTGTATTTCCATCACAATGCGGTGCAGCTCTGACTCTAAGGACCTTAGCCTAAGGCAGTGTCCTTCACATACAGCAGCACTGTGGTAGCTTTTCACTGTTAGATCCTGAATCAAATAAAAATAAATCTAATCAAATGTTATTCGTCACATACTTCATTAATAAACAGTAACAGCAGCTGCGTATGTGATGAATCTGAGTCAAAAAAAAGTTAGTGAAAAAAAAAAAGGTCAATGCAGATAGTCCGGGTAGCTATTGGTTAACTATTTAACTAACTACACTGCTACACTGAGTGGCGCAGTGGTCTAAGGCACTGCATCGCAGTGCTAACTGTGCCACTAGAGATCCTGGTTCGAATCCAGGCTCTGTCGCTGCCGGCCGCGACCGGGAGACTCATGGGCGGCGCACAATTGGCCCAGCGTCGTCCAGGGTAGGGGAGGGAATGGCCGGCAGGGATGTAGCTCAGTTGATAGAGCATGGCGTTTGCAACGCCAGGGTTGTGGGTTCGATTCCCACGGGGGGCCAGTATAAAAAAAAAATGTATTCACTAACTGTAAGTCGCTCTGGATAAGAGCGTCTGCTAAATGACTAAAAAAAAAATATATATATATTTTAAATAATAAAGGGAACACTTCAACAACACAATGTAACTCCAAGTCAATCACACTTCTGTGAAATCAAACTGTCCACTTAGGAAGCAACACTGATTGACAATACATTTCACATGCTGTTTGCAAATGGAATAGACAACAGGTGGAAATTATAGGCAATTAGCAAGACACCCCCAATAAAGAAGTGGTTCTGCAGGTGGTGACCACAGACCACTTCTCAGTTCCTATGCTTCCTGGCTGATGTTTTGGTCACTTTTGAATGCTGGCGGTGCTTTCACTCTAGTGGTAGCATGAGACGGAGTCTACAACCCACACAAGTGGATCAGGTAGTGCAGCTCATCCAGGATGGCACATCAATGCGAGCTGTGGCAAGAAGGTTTGCTGTGTCTGTCAGCGTAGTGTCCAGAGCATGGAGGCGCTACCAAGAGACAGGCCAGTACATCAGGAGACGTGGAGGAGGCTGTAGGAGGGCAACAACCCAGCAGCAGGACCGCTACCTCTGTCTTTGTGCAAGGAGGAGCAGGAGGACCACTGCCAGAGCCCTGCAAAATGACCTCCAGCAGGCCACAAATGTGCATGTGTCTGCTCAAACGGTCAAACTGAAACAGACTCCATGAGGGTGATATGAGGGCCCGACGTCCACAGGTGGGGGTTGTGCTTACAGCCCAACACCGTGCAGGATGTTTGGCATTTCCCAGAGATCACCAAGATTGGCAAATCTGCCACTGGCGCCCTGTGCTCTTCACAGATGAAAGCAGGTTCACACTGAGCACATGTGACAGACGTGACAGAGTCTGGAGACGCCGTGGAGAACGTTCTGCTGCCTGCAACATCCTCCAGCATGACCGGTTTGGCGGTGGGTCAGTCATGGTGTGGGGTGGCATTTCTTTGGGGGGCCGCACAGCCCTCAATGTGCTCGCCAGAGGTAGCCTGACTGCCATTAGGTACCGAGATGAGATCCTCAGACCCCTTGTGAGACCATATGCTGGTGCGGTTGGCCCTGGGTTCCTCCTAATGCAAGACAATGCTAGACCTCATGTGGCTGGAGTGTGTCAGCAGTTCCTGCAAGAGGAAGGCATTGATGCTATGGACTGGCCCGCCCGTTCCCCAGACCTGAATCCAATTGAGCACATCTGGGACATCATGTCTCGCTCCATCCACCAACGCCACGTTGCACCACAGACTGTCCAGGAGTTGGCGGATGCTTTAGTCCAGGTCTGGGAGGAGATCCCTCAGGAGACCATCCGCCACCTCATCAGGAGCATGCCCAGGCGTTGTAGGGAGGTCATACAGGCACGTGGAGGCCACACACACTACTGAGCCTCATTTTGACTTGTTTTAAGGACATTACATCAAAGTTGGATCAGCCTGTAGTGTGGTTTTCCACTTTAATTTTGAGGGTGACTCCAAATCCAGACCTCCATGGGTTGATAAATTTGATTTCCATTGATAGTTTTTGTGTGATTTTGTTGTTAGCACATTCAACAATGTAAAGAAAAAAGTATTTAATAAGATTCATTCAGATCTAGGATGTGTTGTTTAAGTGTTCCCTTTATTTTTTTGAGCAGTGTATTTAGCAGTCTGATGGCTTATGGTTTGGGGGTAGAAGCTGTTCAGGGTCCTGTTGGTTCGGTACCACTTGCCGTGCAGCAGCAGAGAGAACAGTCTATGACTTGGGTGGTTGGAGTCGTTTACAATTTTTAGGGCCTTCCTCTGACACCGCCTGGTACAGTGAGGGAAAAAAGTATTTTGATCCCCTGCTGATTTTGTTCGTTTGCCCACTGACAAAGACATGATCAGTCTATAATTTTAATGGTAGGTTTATTTGAACAGTGAGAGACAGAATAACAACCAAAAAATCCAGAAAAACGCATGTCAAAAATGTTATAAATTGATTTGCATTTTAATGAGGGAATTAAGTATTTGACCCCTCTGCAAAACATGATTTAGTACTTGGTGGCAAAACCCTTGTTGGCAATCACAGAGGTCAGACGTTTCTTGTAGTTGGCCACCAGGTTTGCACACATCTCAGGAGGGATTTTGTTCCACTCCTCTTTGCAGATCTTCTCCAAGTCATTAAGGTTTCAAGGCTGACGTTTGGCAACTCGAACCTTCAGCTCCCTCCACAGATTTTCTATGGGATTAAGGTCTGGAGACTGGCTAGGCCACTCCAGGACCTTAATGTGCTTCTTCTTGAACCACTCCTTTGTTGCCTTGGCCGTGTGTTTTGGGTCATTGTCATGCTGGAATACCCATCCACAACCCATTTTCAATGCCCTGGCTGAGGGAACGAGGTTCTCACCCAAGATTTGACGGTACATGGCCCCGTCCATCGTCCCTTTGATGCGGTGAAGTTGTCCTGTCCCCTTAGCAGAAAAACACCCCCAAAGCATAATGTTTCCTCCTCCATGTTTGACAGTGGGGATGGTGTTCTTGGGGTCATAGGCAGCATTCCTCCTTCTCCAAACACGGCGAGTTGAGCCAAAGAGCTCGATTTTGGTCTCATCTGACCACAACACTTTCACCCAGTTCTCCTCTGAATCATTCAGATGTTCATTGGCAAACTTCAGACGGGCCTGTATATCTGCTTTCTTGAGCAGGGGGACCTTGCGGGCGCTGCAGGATTTCAGTCCTTCACGGCGTAGTGTGTTACCAATTGTTTTCTTGGTGACTATGATCCCAGCTGCCTTTAGATCATTGACAAGATCCTCCCGCGTAGTTCTGGGCTGATTCCTCACCGTTCTCATGATCATTGCAACTCCACGAGGTGAGATCTTGCATGGAGCCCCAGGCCGAGGGAGATTGACTGTTCTTTTGTGTTTCTTCCATTTGCGAATAATCGCACCAACTGTTGTCACCTTCTCACCAAGCTGCTTGGCGATGGTCTTGTAGCCCATTCCAGCCTTGTGTAGGTCTACAATCTTGTCCCTGACATCCTTGGATAGCTCTTTGGTCTTGGCCATGGTGGAGAGTTCAGAATCTGATTGATTGATTGCTTCTGTGGACAGGTGTCTTTTATACAGGTAACAAGCTTAGATTAGGAGCACTCCCTTTAAGAGTATGCTCCTAATCTCAGCTCGTTACCTGTATAAAAGACACCTGGGAGCCAGAAATCTTTCTGATTGAGAGGGGGTCAAATACTTATTTCCCTCATTAAAATGCAAATCAATTTATAACATTTTTGACATGCGTTTTTCTGGATTTTTTGTTGTTATTCTGTCTCTCACTGTTCAAATAAACCTACCATTAAAAACATAGACTGATCATTTCTTTGTCAGTGGGCAAAAGTACAAAATTAGCAGGGGATCAAATACTTTTTTCCCTCACTATATAGAGGACATGGATGGCAGGGAGCTCGGCCCCAGTGATGTACTAGGCCGTACACACTACCCTCTCTGGCGCCTTGCGTTCGGATGCCAAGCAATTCCCATACAAAGCGGTGATGCAGCCTGTCAAGACGCTTTCAGTGGTGCAGCTGTAGACCTTTTTGAGGATCTGAGGGCCCATGCAAAATCTTTTCAGCCTTCTGAGGGGGAAGAGGTGTTGTCGTGCCCTCTTGACGACTGTGTTGGTGTGTGTGGACCATGATAAATCCTTAGTAATGTGGACACTGAGGAACTTGAAGCTCTCAACCCTCTCCACTCTAGCCCTGTCGATGTGAATCGGCCATCTGTTTCTGACCTCCTCCCTATAGGCTGTCTCATCGTCGTCGGTGATCAGGCCTACCACGTCATATGTCGTCAGCAAACGTAATGATGGTGTTGGAGTTGTGCACGGCCACGCAGTCGTGGGTGATGAGGGAGTACAGGAGGGGACTAAGCACGCACCCCTGTGGGGCCCCCGTGTTGAAGGTCAGCATGGCGGATGTGTTGTTGCCTACCCTCACCACCTGGGGTCAGCCTGTCAGGAAGTCCAGGATCCAGTTGCAGAGGGAGGTGTTCAGTCCCAGGGTCATTAGCTTAGTGATGAGCTTGGAGGGCACTATAGTGTTGAACACTGAGCTTTAGTCAATGAACAGCGTTCTCACGTAGGTGCTCCTCTTGTCCAGGTGGGAAAGGGCAGTGTGGAGTGCAATAGAGATTGTGTCATCTGTGGATCTGTTGGGGCGGTATGCGAATTGAAGTGGGTCCAGGGTGTCTGGGATGATGTTTTTGATGTGAGCCATGACCAGCCGTTCAAATCATTTCATGGCTGTAGATGTGAGTGGTACTGGGTGATAGTCATTTAGGAAGATTACCTTGGTGTTCTTGGGCACAGGGACTATGGTGGTCTGCTTGAAACATGTGGGTATTACAGACTGGGTCAGGGAGAGGTTGAAAATGTCAGTGAATGACATTTGCCAGCTGGGCAGCGCATGCTCCGAGTACGCCTCCGTCTGTCCCCGTGGGCCTTGTGAATGTTAACCTGTTACTGAAGCACTGTGGTTGTACAGTTTGAGTGGTGGGGGTGGGATCCTAAAGATGATAGTCTGTGTGGTCTTGTTCTTTTATCCTCAGGGAGGCCTGAAACCTCGTGGGGACACTTCCCACGTCCCCCTCGAGGACAAAGGCTATTTTAAGCATAGCAGTCAGGTTTAGAATTAGGAGGTAGGTTTTTTTTTTTTTTTTTTAAGTCATTTAGCAGATGCTCTTATCCAGAGCGACTTACAGTTAGTGAGTGCATACTTTTTTCATACTGGCCCCCCCGTGGGAATCGAACCCACAACCCTGGCGTTGCAAACGCCATGCTCTACCAACTGAGCTACACGGGGCCCTGGTAAGAGAGTAAGGGTAAGAGTAAGGGTTACGGGTTAAGGTTAGGGTTACACACACATACTCATGATCTCACAGCTGGTGAGGATGATTTGGGACTTGGAGATTAAACACGCCTAGGAAGTCTGACATTTCTTCTTTTCAAAGGCAGCCCCCCCACCGCCACACACACACACACACACACACAGACACACACACACACACAGACACACACAGACACACACAGACACACACAGACACACACCCCGCCAGCTGTCACATACTCCCCTCTTTGAATCATGAATCCAAAGCCACTTCTGGAAAAATATGATGTAAAGTGTGAAAAGAACGCTATTTTTGATCAACTAAAAAATTGACCTTCATAAATGCTTTAATCACTTATTCTACAGTACTATTCTACAGTACTGTGTGCCTCTAATCAGTGTCAAAGGAGGCTGATTCCCCAGAGGTTTGGGTTGGGCTTGATTGTAATTGTTTGCGTCAGCCATGTTCTCTATGTCATGTTTAGTGTTGAGATCACAATGGTTGCATGTAATCTGAGGAGCATCTGCCTGTCTGAATCTATAAGTCTATGGGTGAAGCTTCCGCATCATATTCATGTTAGCAGAACATCTTGACAAGAACTGATTTGGCACGCAATCAACAGGGAAGCAACTGCATGGTTGCGTCCCAATGATTCCCTATTCACTATATAGTGCACTACTTTTGACCAGAGTAGTGCACTATAAAGGGAACAGGGTGCCATTTGGGATGCAGCCGAGCCATGAAATCCCTTCAGCTCATTGTATGCTTCTGTAGTAAGCAACAGATGACATGAGGACCGAACGCCAGATGCCAATGTTGGCTTGGTAATGTTGTTGCCCTAAAATAGTGTATAGGTATACATGGGGAAGAGGGAGTCATATGGGACACATCCCCAATCTCTGCAACACAATACTGCAAAGGAGTTGATGTTGGTGTTTACGTTTACCGGTTGTTGGCTAATTTCCTTGGCAGAATTATATAATGAATCCCTCTGTGTTTTGTAAAAAATGAAATTCTAGGATGTAAAAATCTGCTGGTCAGCATCTGCATCTACTGCAGGCATCTGTAAACCACTTTGAGGCAGAACTACAGAAAACCAAATTAGGTTGGAGATGCTTTTTGAGTATTCTGGCAGCAAACATCCCAACATGAGTATTCTATGAATCCATCTGGTTGGATGCTAATGTGTTAGGAAGGTGGTTTAGAATACAGGTCTGTGGATTGGTATCATATCTACAGTATCTGACTTTCTGACTCTCTGACTTCTCCCTCTTCATTAGAAAACGCTGCACTCCTCCTGAAGGCTGCATCCCAAATGACACCCTATGCATAGTGCTCTACTATGGGCACTGGTCAAAAGTAGTGCACTAAATAGTGAATAGGGTGCCATTTGGGAAACAACCAAAGCCTTTCATCGGGACTGTGATGAGTCAGCATATTTAGTCAGGAGGAAATGCACCGATGTGGAATTGAATTAGACGGACAATAGTGTGTGCTGAGGTCTCTAGGGAAATGACAGGACATTATTGAAGGCTTCTGCTGAATCCACCACCTTGAACTAAGAGCAGCCAAGTCAAGCACAACTTCACTCATTGGACATCAGCAAGCTTACCATTTCAATACAGACCTACGCATTGTCCATATTTTCATTCTATACAGAACTTGCTGTCTGCTGGCAAGGCTTGTTAGATATAAGGCTTGTTAGATTTAAGGCTTGTTAGATTTAAGGCTTGTTAGATATAAGGCTTGTTAGATATAAGGCTTGTTAGATAAAAGGCTTGTTAGATATAAGGCTTGTTAGATATAAGGCTTGTTAGATATAAGGCTTGTTAGATATAAGGCTTGTTAGATTTAAGGCTTGTTAGATATAAGGCTTGTTAGATTTAAGGCTTGTTAGATATAAGGCTTGTTAGATTTAAGGCTTGTTAGATATAAGGCTTGTTAGATGTAAGGCTTGTTAGATATAAGGCTTGTTAGATATAAGGCTTGTTAGATATAAGGCTTGTTAGATATAAGGCTTGTTAGATATAAGGCTTGTTAGATATAAGGCTTGTTAGATTTAAGGCTTGCTACGCATAAACCTTGTTAGATATAAACCTTGTTAGATATAAACCTTGTTAGTTATAAGGCTTGTTAGATATAAACCTTGTTAGATATAAATCTTGTTAGTTATAAGACTTGTTAGATACAAGGTTTGTTTGATTTAAGGTTTGTTACAGATAAGGCTTGTTAGATATAAGACTTGTTAGATAAAAGGCTTGTTAGATATAAGACTTGTTAGATAAAAGGCGTGTTAGATATAAGGCTTGTTAGATATAAGGCTTGTTAGATAAAAGGCTTGTTAGATATAAGGCTTGTTAGATAAAAGGCTTGTTAGATATAAGGCTTGTTAGATAAAAGGCTTGTTAGATAAAAGGCTTGTTAGATATAAGGCTTGTTAGATATAAGGCTTGTTAGATATAAGGCTTGTTAGATATAAGGCTTGTTAGATATAAGGCTTGTTAGATAAAAGGCTTGTTAGATATAAGGCTTGTTAGATAAAAGGCTTGTTAGATATAAGGCTTGTTAGATGTAAGGCTTGTTACATATAAGGCTGGATATAAAAGGTCTGATGGCAAGGCTTGTTATATATAAGGCTTTGTCTACATTTTTTATGAAAATGCAGTTGTTACGAACCTGTTCACTACTTTTAATAAAACCACTGGAAAACCATTGAAATGCACCAATGTACTGGGTAAACCATCTTACTGTGAAGTGGCCTCTCTGCATCTTATATTAATGAGGGTAGTGAGTCAAGATGTCTGCTTAGTGCTCGCAGTAGTGAAGCCATAGAACCCAACGGAGCTCTCCAACCCCATGTCTGATGATGAATACACTTTGTGCAGAAGAAACTCTCTGTGTCTGTGTCCCAAATGACACCCTATTCCCTTTATAGTGCACTACTTTTAACCAGGGCCCATAGAGGTCTGGTCAAAAGTAGTGCACTATATAGGGGATAGGGTGTCATTTGGGACTTAACCTGTGACTCTTAATCAGAGAGTTGCTGTGCTCCTGACAGGTAGTTTAAGTACCCTCCATTAGGGCCCTAGGGTCGTCCCAAATGGCATCCTATTCCCTATATAGTTCATTACTTTTGAACAGAACCCTGGTCAAAGTAGTGCACTACATAGGGAATAGGGTGCCGTTTGGGACACCAACCTATCTTTCTCCATAGAGTGCAGTTAGTCCAATCCACCCACATCGCCTGCATGGCATTAATCACACAGCAGCAGAGCTACAAGAGACTGGGTGGGGGGTTGTGTGTGTGTGTGTGTGTGTGTGTGTGTGTGTGTGTGTGTGTGTGTGTGTGTGTGTGTGTGTGTGTGTGTGTGTGTGTGTGTGTGTGTGTGTGTGTGTGTGTGTCAAAATAATGCCATTGTTGATTAGATGCTTTTTTCATTAATTAGGCTACTTTCTCTGGAACCACATGGTCTATCTACTAGAAACTCATGGACAATATGGACACAGATATAAAAAATGAATACTATATGAATATATGAATATATGAAACCATAAATTACCAAAGTTGAAATAGATTGTCATAGATTTTCTGTTAATTACCAAAATTACTGAAGATTCCAATAACTTTAGTAAATTACCGGTAGCTTTACAACCTTAATTAGGAGCCATAAAGTTGCCAAACTGATTCAATCTATTTTTTAAATCTTAATTTAAGAGACATCCTTCAATGGAGTGACTTCTCTCCTGCAGCTAATGTGATGAGGGTGTGGGCGTTGGGAGAGGGCTACCCAGAGCACTCGTTCTCTCTGTCTGTTGTGTGTGTGTGTGTGTGTGTGTGTGTGTGTGTGTGTGTGTGTGTGTGTGTGTGTGTGTGTGTGTGTGTGTGTGTGTGTGTGTGTGTGTGTGTGTGTGTGTGTGTGTGTGTGTGTGTGTGTGTAGCTCTGAGGTGAGCAGCAGAAGGGGGTTGCGTAACCAAACGGGATGCAGTCATCTGTGTGTGTTGCACAATTTCAAAGATATGCAAATGAACTCACATTGGATATTATTGTATAATTGCAACCCATCATTACCTAGTGGGGAGAGTTTGTTTTCAAATGTAATGTGTGTAAACCTTTGAATGTCTAATTTATACAAACCAATTACCGGCGTCATAATGGTAAGTTCTACACGTATTCACGCATATTGCATGCTATTGCTAGGTAATGTGTCGTATCGCGAAGCACAACGACACAGAACATTGCGTCTACAATATGAATGGCCTCGAACAAAATAATAATAACCCAGCACCTCCTGCATGAATGATGTTGATCGTTTTAATGGAGGCTGTTGTCGGAATATTTACACTGCATTGGGAAAGTATTCAGACCTCTTGACTTTTTCCAAATTTTGTTACGTTACAGCCTTATTTCTAAAATTGATTAAATAAAACATTTTCCTCATCAATCTACACACAATACCACATCATGACAAAGAGAAAACAGGTTTTTAGAAATGTTTGCACATTTATTACAATAAACAACATAAATACCTTATTACATAAATATTCAGACCCTTTGCTATGAGACTCGAAATTGAGCTCAGGTGCATCCTGTTTCCATTAATCATCCTTGAGATGTTTCTACAACTTGATTGGAGTCCACTTGTGGTCAATTCAATTGATTGGACATGATTTGGAAAGGCACACACCTGTCTATATCAGGTCCAACAATTGACAGTGCATGTCAGAGCATAAACCAAGCCATGATGTCGAAGGAATTATCCGTAGAGCTGCCTACTGCCGTAGGCTGTAACGCAACAAAATGTGGAAAAAGTCAAGGGGTCTGAACACTTTCCAAGTGCACTGTAACTTCTTTAGAAGTCACAATCTGGTCACAATCTGGTATGCGATGGATGGAGTTATTTTACTGAACATAACAGTATATCTCATATATATTGTCAGACACCCCATCCAGTCTGCTGTTATTAGGTTGTATTGACATTGGTAATTGTAAAAGCAGTGTGTGTGTGTGTGTGTGTGTGTGTGTGTGTGTGTGTGTGTGTGTACAGATTGGCAATAGATGGGTGAGATATCTCCATTTCATTTCCCTCAGTACTAATCTTATTCAGTGGCTCTATAACATGATTGCTGGCATCAGTTATATAGCATTTATCCTAAATGGCACACTATTACCTTTATAGTGCACTACATAGGGCTCTTGTCAAAAGTAGTGCACTACATAGGGAATAGGGTGCCATTTGGGATGGAACCATGTAATGCATTTCATGAAGCTTTATAATAAAAGGGAATGTATGCATTAGCTGTATGCATGTTTAGTATGCTAATAATGTGGCTAACTTTCACTCAGGGAGTATTGCGCTCACATACACACACACACACACACACACACACACACACGCGCGACACGACACACACGCAGAGCATCAAGCTTCATAGATCCCATTCATCGTGCTCACTTTTGCCAGGTGGTTTATGAGAGGAGACAGTGTTACTACTGCAGCCCTTTATCATACCAGATCACAATGTTCTACTGCAGCCCTTTATCATACCAGATCACAATGTTCTACTGCAGCCCTTTATCATACCAGATCACAACGTTCTACTGCAGGCATTTATCATACCAGATCACAATGTTCTACTGCAGCCCTTTATCATACCAGATCACAACGTTCTACTGCAGGCATTTATCATACCAGATCACAATGTTCTACTGCAGGCATTTATCATACCAGATCACAATGTTCTACTGAAGGCCTTTATCATACCAGATCACAAGAGCTCATTCATGCAAAGCGCAAAGCTATTTGAGTTGGGATGTATCCAGCATATCATAGTATTTACAGTTTTTTACAATCACTTTGGCACTAATTTCAGAACCTTGACGTCATTTTTCAAAACTCTAGACACAAAACTCACAACCAATGATCAAAATGCACATTTTTCAAAACTCTAACACTTTTTTCAATTGCTTGGATACAATAGACATAAAACTAAGATCATTTGTTCATTTAACAAAAGTCACCTGTTCAATATGACACAACTTAACATCAAAGTACTACTATTTCAAAGTACTACACATTACATTTCAGATGAGTGTCTATTCATTTCATTACAATTATCCAACTATCAATTGATACAACTGCTCAAAATGATAAGTAACTGTTGCATTGCTCTTAATGCATAGTTGTATGGAAACAGACAAACAATATTCCATGTTTAGATCATGAAAGTTTCAAAGTAACGAGATTCATTGTCACCAATTAGCGTGGAGCATGAACCAATTAGACTACATTATCTATGGATGTAATATTTCATCATCATTCTTTATCAGACACCGTTTCTATGGTCCCCTTGTAACCTTCCTTGATGAGCTCGATCAGGCCTGTAGAGCTGGTGGCGTGACCTATGTCATTGTGTGGGATAATGTCAGGTTCCACCATGCTCATATGGTGCAAGCATGGTTTCAGGCCCATGCACAATTTACCACCCTGTATTTACCCCCATACGCCTCTTTACGCATGCAATGACATCACGGCAGACCAGTGTCAGGCCTGGATTCGCCATGCCCGAAGGTTTTTTCCAAGATGTTTGGCTAATGAAAATATCCATTGTGATGTAGATGAGAACCTGTGGCCAAATCCACAAGACAGAGTTGATGAAAATGGAGAAGTACAGTAATCACTCCTATGTTTTGCTTTTTACAGTACAAGCAAGCAAGTTGAGGAACACTGCATTTGATGTTTTACAGTACTGTATTGTTTTTCATCAATATATTTCAGATTTTGTTCAATGATTCCACTGTGTCTGTAGTATTCTCTCTACTACTGCAGTACTTTTACAGGGATGTATTTACATGTAGTACCATAATGAAACATGTATCACCTATTTTGTACTACAATATTTAATGATTGTACGAACAATGACACAGTGACACTATCGGTTGCTTGTGTGTGGGTGATCTAAATTAAAGTTTCATTGGTATTTCACAATAAATTTGTTTTTTGAACCAATGATTGTGCAAGTGCATGATTTCTTTAAAGATATGAATGCACAATGCAATGTTTTGAACATTGGACAGCCTGTGTTACAAGTGATGACCGTTTTGAGTTTTGTGTCTAGAGTTTTGAAAAATGACGTCAAGGTTCTGAAATTAGTGCCAAAGTGATTGTAAAAAACTGTAATGTCTTCTAGTGTCTTCTAGTGTGTTCTAGTGTGTTCTAGTGTGTTCTAGTGTCTTCTAGTGTGTTCTAGTGTCTTCTAGTGTGTTCTAGTGTGTTCTAGTGTGTTCTAGTGTCTTCTAGTGTCTTCTAGTGTGTTCTACTGTGTTCTAGTGTCTTCTAGTGTCTTCTAGTGTGTTCTAGTGTGTTCTAGTGTGTTCTAGTGTGTTCTAGTGTATGTCCTTTGGGTGCTGTAATACCTCTGGAGACTCATATTCACATCAGAGAGAATCACACCACAGCTGTTTTACTACCATATTGAAAACCCCTTAAATGAGGATCTGAACTTGCCCAGCCAATCATTCACATTTATTGTGTGTATGTTTCTGTCTGTCTGTCTGTCTGTCTGTGTGTCTGTGTGTCTGTCTGTCTGTCTGTCTGTCTGTCTGTCTGTCTGTCTGTCTGTCTGTCTGTCTGTCTGTCTGTCTGTCTGTCTGTCTGTCTGTCTGTCTTTCTGTGTGTGCGTGCGTGTACCCTCCCAATGGTCCCTGGTTATTACGCTCGCTAAGATCTTCCATTATACATGATGAATTACCTAGGAAGAACTTGGTCTTCTCTACTTCTCATTACCCCTCTCTCTCTCTCTCTGTCTCTGTCTCTGTCTCTGTCTCTGTCTCGCTCTCTCTCTCTGTCTCTCTCTCTCTCTCTCTCTCTCTCTCTCTCTCTCTCTCTCTCTCTCTCTCTCTCTCTCTCTGTCTCTGTCTCTCTCTCTCTCTCTGTCTCTGTCTCGCTCTCTCTGTCTCTCTCTGTCTCTCTCTCTCTCTCTCTCTCTCTCTCTCTCTCTCTCTGTCTCTGTCTCTGTCTCTGTCTCTGTCTCTGTCTCTGTCTCTGTCTCTGTCTCTCTCTCTGTCGCTGTCTCTGTCTCTCTCTCTCTCTCTCTCTCTCTCTCTCTCTCTCTCTCTCTCTCTCTCTCTCGCTCTCTCTCTCTCTCTCTCTCTCTCTCTCTCTCTCAGACTACTGTACTCTCTGTTCAGTACTTATTGTAAAAATCACATTGACTAACTTTATGAATGTAATAAACTGATTAAATCAATCCATCATAAAACTGCAGATAAAAGGAAACATATCATTAATCTATCTTAACCATATTCCTAAATGCCTGCTTTGTTTCTGTGTTGTGTATTTATCGTAATTGATCTAAAGATTCCCTTTATTCAAACCAAACGGCTGATTCTTTTTATTTTCCATTTCCTGTTGTGCACCGCCCGTTTTGAATACTAATCCTTTCAAAAGTCTGTTTTCCTCAACCCTCCATCCTTCTCTCCCCGGTTTGCAGAGGTACAAATTATTAATGTTAATCATAATGAAAAATATGCCTCAGCGCAGTAGGGCTATACATGACCCCAACGGTTTCTGCATGATGGAGGGGAACCATTTGAGAAACAGCCTGACGGCAGTTCGATACTGGCTACGGATCCTGGTCAAAAGTAGGGCACAACATAGGGAACAGGGTGCCATTCGGGACCAAAATCAGCTCTCTGAAATACCACAGAACTAAACCCACTGTTCCCTCCCTCTATACACACTTTTGGTAGTTTTTTTGTCTCAATGTAAACTAAGTCAGGAAATAGTGCAATGCCTTTGATGTGTGTGTATTATGATGATGATTTCAGTTTTTTATTGTTGAATCATTTATCTGCGACAAGGCTTACAGGAGGCATTTCATAAAGACACTTTTACAACATCTGACATAAAATAAATATTAATAATATACCACTGTTATGAAACATGACAATATACACTACCGTTCAAAAGTTTGGGGTCACTTAGAAATATTCTTGTTTTCCATTAAAACATACATGAAATGAGTTTGAATAGGAAATATAGCAAAATGCATAGGAAATGTAGTCATTGACAAGGTTAGAAATAATTATTTTTAATATAAATAATAATTGTGTCCTTCAAACTTTGCTTTCGTCAAATAATCCTCCATTTGCAGCAATTACAGCCTTGCAGACCTTTGGCATTCTAGTTGTCAATTTGTTGAGGTAATCTGAAGAGATTTCACTCCATGCTTCCTGAAGCACCTCCCACAAGTTGGATTGGCTTGATGGGCACTTCTTACGTACCATACGGTCAAGCTGCTCCCACAACAGCTCAGTAGGGTTGAAATCTGGTGACTGTGCTGGACACTCCATTATAGACAGAAAACCAGCTGACTGCTTCTTCCCTAAATAGTTCTTGCATAGTTTGGAGCTGTACTTTGGGTCATTGTCCTGTTGTAGTAGGAAATTGGCTCCAATCAAGAGCCGTCCACAGGGTATGGCATGGCGTTGCAAAATGGAGTAATAGCCTTCCATCTTCACGATCCCTTTTACCCTGTACAAATCTCCCACTTTACCACCACCAAAGCACCCCCAGACCATCACATTGCCTCCACCATGCTAGACAGATGGCATCAAGCACTCCTCCAGCATCTTTTCATTTGGTCTGCGTCTCACAAATGTTCTTCTTTGTGATCCGAACACCTCAAACTTAGATTTGTCTGTCCATAACACTTTTTTCCAATCTTCCTCTGTCCAGTGTCTGTGTTCTTTTGCCCATCTTAATCTTTTATTTTTATTGGCCAGTCTGAGATACGGCTTTTTCTTTGCAACTCTGACTGGAAGGTCAGCATCCCGGAGTCGCTTCTTCACTGTTGACGTTGAGACTGGTGTTTTGCGGGTAATATTTAATGAACCTGCCAGTTGAGGACCTGTGAGGTGCCTGTTTCTCAAACTAGACACTCTAATGTATTTGTCCTCTTGCTCAGATGCGCACCGGGGCCTCCCACTCCTCTTTCTATTCTGGTTAGAGCCAGTTTGCGCTGTTCTGTGAAGGGAGTAGTACACAGCGTTGTACGAGATCTTCAGTTTCTTGGCAATTTCTCGCATGGAATAGCCTTCATTTCTCAGAACAAGAATAGACTGACGAGTTTCAGAAGAAAGTTATTTGTTTCTGGCCATTTTGAGCCTGTAATCGAACCCACAATTGCTGATGCTCCAGATACTCAATTTGTCTCAAGAAGGACAGTTTTATTGCTTCTTTAATCAGCACAACAGTTTTCAGCTGTGCTAACATAATTCCAAAAGGGTTTCCTAATGATCAATTAGCCTTTTAAAATGATAAACTTGGATTAGCAAACACAACGTGCCATTGGAACACAGGACTGATGGTTGCTGATAATGAGCCTCTGTACACCTATGTAGATATTCCATAAAAAATCAGCCGTTTCCAGCTACAACAGCCATTTACAACATTAACAATGTCTACACTGTATTTCTGATCAATTTGATGTTATTTTAATGGACAAAAAAAAATGTTTTTCTTTCGAAAACAAGGACATTTCTAAGTGACCCCAAACTTTTGAACGGTAGTGTATATACTATACCACTGTTATGAAACATGAGTATACAGTAGATTTGGAAAGTATTCAGACCACTTCACTTTTTCCTTATTTTAAAATGGATTAAAAGCATTTTTTTCCTCATCAAACTACACTACCAGTCAAAAGTTTGGACACACCTACTCATTTAAGGGTTTTTCTTTATTTTTTACTATTTCTTACATTGGACAATAATAGTGAAGACATCAAAACTATGAAATAACACATATGGAATCATGTAGTAACCAAAAAAGTGTTAAACAAATCAAAATATATTTTATATTTGAGATTCTTCAAATATTCTTCAAACAGCTTTGCACACTCTTGGCATTCTCTCAACCAGCTTCATGAGGTATTCACATGGAATGCATTTCAATTAACAGGTGTGCCTTCTTAAAAGTTAATTTGTGGAACTTATTTCCTTCTTAATGCATTTGAGCCAATCAGTTGTGTTGTGACTCAGGGTCTTCTATTCCTGTGGCGGTCCTCATGAGAGCAAGTTTTGTGACTGCACTTCAAGAAACTTTCAAAGTTCGTGAAATATTCCGTATTGACTGACCTTAATGTCTTAAAGCAATGATGGACTGTCGTTTCTCTTTGCTTATTTGAGCTGTTCTTGCCATAAAATGGACTTGGTCTTTTACCAAATAGGGCTACCTTCTGTATACCCCTCCATACCTTGTCACAACACAATCGATTGGCTCAAACGCATTAAGAAGGAAATAAATTCCACAAATTAACTTTTAAGAAGGCACACCTGTTAATTGAAATGCATTCCAGGTGACTACCTCATGAAGCTGGTTGAGAGAATGCCAAGAGTGTGCAAAGCTGTTATCAAGGCAAAGGGTGACTATTTGAAGAATCTCAAATCTGAAATATATTTTGAATTGTTAAAAACTTTTTGGGTTACTACATGATTCTATATGTGTTATTTCATAGTTTTGATGTCTTCACTATTATTCTACAATGTAAGAAATAGTAAAAAATAAAGAAAAACCCTTGAATGAGTAGGTGTGTCCAAACGTTTGACTGGTACTGTACATACAATACCCCATAATGACAAAGCAAAGACAGATTTTTAGAAAACAGAAATACCTTATTTACATAAGTATTCAGACCCTTTGCTATGAGACTCAAAATTGAGCTCATGTGCATCCTGTTTCCATTGATCTTCCTTGAGATGTTTCTACAACTGATTGGAGTCCACCTATGGTAAATTCATTTGATTGGAAATGATTTGGAAAGGCACACACCTGTCTAAATAAGGTCCCACAGTTGACAGTGCATGTCAGAACAAAGACCAAGCCATGAGGTCGAAGGAATTGTCTGTAGGGCTCCGAGACAGGATTGTGTCGAGGCACAGATCTGGGGAAGGGTACAAAAAAATATCTGCAGCATTCAAGGTCCCCAAGAACACTGTGGCTTCCATCATTCTTAAATGGAAGAAGTTTGGAACCACCAAGACTCTTTCTAGAGCTGACCGCCCAGCCAAACTGAGCAATCAGGGGAGAAGGGCCTTGGTCAGGGAGGTGACCAAGAACCCGATGGTCACTCTAACAGAGCTCCAGAGTTCCTCTGTGGAGATGGGAGAACCTTCCAAAAGTTCAACCATCTCTGCAGCACTCCACCAATCAGGCCTTTGTGATAGAGTGGCCAGATGGAAGTCACTCCTCAGTAAAAGGCACATGACAGCCCGCTTGGAGTTTGCCAAAAGGCACCTAAAGACCCTCAGACAATGAGAAACAAGATTCTCTGGTCTGATGAAACCACGATTGAACTCTTTGGCCTGAATACCAAGCGTCACGTCTGGAGGAAACCTGCCACCATCCCTACGGTGAAGCATGGTGGTGGCAGCATCATGCCGTGGGGATGTTTTTCAGCGGCAGGGACTGGGAGACTAGTCAGGATCGAGGGAAAGATGAACTGAGCAAAGTACATAGAGATCCTTCATGAAAACCTGCTCCAGCTCAGAACCTCAGACTGGGGAGAAGGTTCACCTTCCAACAGGACAACGACCCTAAGCACACAGCCAAGACAACGCAGGAGTGACTTCGGGATTTTTCGGTTTTTGTGTTTAGATTGATGAGGGGGAAAAACATGTTAGAAATGTTAGAACCAGGCTGTAACGTAACAAAATGTGGAAAAATGGAAGGGGTCTGAAAACTTTCCGAAAACACTGTACATACTATACCACTGTTATGAAACATGACTACATATACTATACCACTGTTATGAAACATGACTACATATACTATACCACTGTTATGAAACATGACACTATATATACTATACCACTGTTATGAAACATGACACTATATATACTATACCACTGTTATGAAACATGACACTATATATACTATACCACTGTTATGAAACATGACACTATATATACTATACCACTGTTATGAAACATGACACTATATATACTATACCACTGTTATGAAACATGAGTATAAATACTACAGCACTGTTATGAAACATGACTACATATTCTATACCACTGTTATGAAACATGAGTATTAATACTACACCACTGTTATGAAACATGACTACATATTCTATACCACTGTTATGAAACATGAGTATAAATACTACAGCACTGTTATGAAACATGAGTATGTACACTACCAGTCAAAAGTTGGGACACACCTACTCATTCTAGTTTTTTACAATATAGAATAATAGTGAAGACATCAAAACTATGAAATAACATATATGGAATCATGTAGCAACCAAAAAAGTGATAAACAAATGAAAATATATTTTATATTTGAGCTACTTCAAATAGCCACCCTTTGCCTTGATGACAGCTTTGCACAGTCTTGGCATTCTCTCAACCAGCTTCATGAGGTAGTCACCTGGAATGCATGTCAATTAACAGGTGTGCCTTCTTAAAAGTTAATTTGTGGAATTTCCTTCGTTCTTAATGCGTTTGAGCTAATCAGTTGTGTTGTGACAAGGTAGGGGGGTTATGCAGAAGATAGCCCTATTTGATAAAATACCAAGTCCATATTATGGCAAGAACAGCTCAAATAAGCAAAGAGAAACGACAGTCCATCAGTACTTGAAGACATGAAGGTCAGTCAATACGGAACAGTTCAAGAACTTTGAAAGTTTCTTCAAGTGCAGTCGCAAAAACCATCATGCGTTATGATGAAACTGGCTCTCATGAGGACCGCGACAGCCAAAGAAGACACAGAGTTACCTCTGATGCAGAGGATAAGTTCATTAGAGTTACCAGCCTCAGAAATTGCAGCCCAAATAAATGCTTCACAGAGTTCAAGTAACAGATCCATCTCAACATCAACTGTTCAGAGGGGACTGTGTGAATCAGGCCTTCATGGTCGAATTGCTACAAAGAAACCACTACTAAAGGACATCAATAATAAGAAGAGACCTGCTTGGGCCAAGAAACACGAGCAATGGACATTAGACCGGTGGAAATGTGTCCTTTGGTCTGGAGTTGGATAATTTGACATTTTTGGTTCCAACCGCCGTGTCTTTGTAAGATGCTGTGTGGGTGAACGGATGATCTCTGCATGTGTATTTCCCACCATAAACCACGGAGGAGGAGGTGTTCTGGTGTGGAGGTGCTTTGCTGGTGACACTGTCTGTGATTTATTTAGAATTCAAGGCACACTTAACCCTCCCGTTGTCCTAGGGTCAAAATGACCCGCCACTGTGTTGAACCAACTTTATTTAATTTTTATATTTTGGGGATCATTTGTGAGAAGGAGGCAGTGAGACTTTAAAGAAAGTATCACTGCCTCCTTCTCACAAATGATCAAAAAAATATAAAAATTAAATAAAGTTGGTTCAACACAGTGGCGGGTCATTTTGACCCTAGGACAACAGGAGGGTTAACCAGCATGGCTACCACAGCATTCTACAGCGATACGCCATCCCATCTTGTTTGGGCTTAGTGGGACTATCATTTGTTTTTCAACAGGACAATGACCCAACACACCTCCAGGCTGTGTAAGGGCTATTTTACCAAGAAGGAGAGTGATGGAGTGCTGCATCAGATGACCTGGCCTCCACAATCCCCCAACCTCAACCCAATTGAGATGGTTTGGGATGAGTCGGACAGCAGAGTGAAGGAAAAGCAGCCAACAAGTGCTCAGCATATGTGGAAAATCCTTCAAGACCGTTGGAAAAGCATTCCAGGTGAAGCTGGTTGAGAGAATGCCAAGAGTGTGCAAAGGTGTCATCAAGGCAAAGGGTGGCTATTTGAAGATTCTCAAATATAAAATATACTTTGATTTGTTTAACACTTTTTTGTTTACTACATGATTCCATATGTGTTATTTCATAGTTTTGATGTCTTCACTATTATTATACAATTTAAAAAATAGTAAAAATAAAGAAAAACCCTTGAATGAGTAGGCATGTCCAAACTTTTGACTGGTAGTGTATACTATACCACTGTTATGAAACATGAGTAAATAAAGTGCTTTGGGAAAGTTTTCAGACCCCATCACTTTTGCTCATCAATCTACACACATTACCCCATAATGACGAAGGAAAAACTGGTTTTTAGAAATTTTTGCAAATGTATTAAAAATAAAAAACTGAAATATCACATTTACAAAGGTATTCAGACCTTTTACTCAGTACTTTGTTGAAGCACCTTTGGTAGTGATTACAGCCTCGAGTCTTCATGGGTATGACGCTAAAAGCTTGGCACGCATGTATTAAGGGAGTTTCTCCAATTCTTCTCTGCAGATCTTCTTAAACTCTGTCAGGTTGGATGGGGAGCGTTGCTGCACAGCAATTTTCAGGTTTCTCCAGAGATGTTCTATCGGGTTTAAGTCCTGGCTCTGGCTGGGCCACTCAAGGACATTCAGATACTTGTCCCGATGCCACTCCTGCGTTGTCTTGGCTGTGTGCTTAGGGTCATTGTCCTGTTGCTCCGTTCATCTTTCCCCCGATCCAGACCAGTCTCCCAGTCCCTTCCGCTGAAAAACATCCCCGCAGCATGATGCTGCCACCACCATACTTCACCGTAGGGATGGTGCCAGGTTTCCTACAGACGTGCTTCTTGGCATTCAGGCCAAATAGTTCAATCTTGGTTTCATCAGACCAGAGAATCTTGTTTCTCATGGTCTGAGAGTCCTTTAGGTGCCTTTTGGTATACTCCAAGTGGGCTGTCATGTGCCATTTACTGAGGAGTGACTTCCGTCTGGCCACTCTACCACAGAGGCCTGATTGGTGGAGTGCTGCATAGATGGTTGTCCTTCTGGAAGGTTCTCCCATCTCCTCAGAGAGCTCTGTCAGAGTGACCATCGGGTTCTTGGTCACCTCCCTGACCAAGGCCCTTCTCCCACTGATTGCTCAGTTTGGCCGGGCGTCCAGCTCTCGGAAGAGTCTTGGTGATTTCAAACTTCTTCCATTTAAGAATGATAGAGAACACTGTGTTCTTGGGGACCTTCAATGCTGCAGAAATGTTTTGGTACCCATCCCCAGATCTGTGCCTCGACACAATCCTGTCTCGGAGCCCTACGGACAATTCCTTCGACCTCATGGCTTGGTCTTTGCTCTGGTATTTCTGTTTTTATTTTTAATACATGTGCAAAAATGTATACAAAACTGTTTTTGCTTTGTCCTTATGGGGTATTGTGTGTAGATTGATGAGGGTACATTTTTATTTAATCCATTTTAAAATAAGGCTGTAACGTAACAAAATGTGGAAAAATGAAGGGGTCTGAATACTTTCCGAATGTTATGACCTCTCCTTGTGGTTGGTTATGTAACGGTTATTTATTTTGACCTTCATCAGACAGAACTGAGGTCTACATTACTTGACTGCTTGAAAGGTTTTGAGACGTGGGCGCTAAAACACACACACACACAGAGACGTGGGCGCTATAGCACACACACACACACAGAGACGTGGGCGCTATAACACACACACACACACACACAGAGACGTGGGCGCTATAACACACACACACACACACAGAGACGTGGGCGCTATAACACACACACACACACACAGAGACGTGGGCGCTATAACACACACACACACACACAGAGACGTGGGCGCTATAACACACACACACACACAGACGTGGGCGCTATAACACACACACACACACACAGAGACGTGGGCGCTAAACATTCCCTTGAGATGCTCCTATCTCTTTTGCTCGGGCTAATGATTACTTTTGTAAATTGCGAGGCGATCTTGAGAGTCAAGCATCAGAGGTCAGTGCACAGCTGAGAAGTGTGTGTGTGTGTGTGTGTGTGTGTGTGATTGTGATTTAGAGTAGTTTGAAGGAGAAGTGTTATTGTGTCGGCATTTGAAGTGGTGGTATGTATATAAAGCATGCAGAGAGTTTGATGAGAGATTGTGTTGTTCTGACAGATTGCAGGGCCTATATGTGGTAAAAACTGAAAAACAGTTTACACACAGCGAAAAAGAAGTGTAGTGACTACTGATGTGCCATCATAGTGTGTCGGCAGAGTGTGTGTTGCCAGTGTGTGTGTTGCCAGTAACAGATGGCTGTGTGTGTGTGTGTGTGTGTCTGTGTCTGTGTCTTGTGTGCGTGTGCACGCGTGTGCATGCGAGCGTTCATGCATGTGTGTGCATTGTGAGTGCATGTGTATGTGTATACATTTGCACGTGTGTGTGTGTCCTTGTATCGACAATATTGCTTGCTCTAATATCTCTCTGAAGGATGAAGTGATACATTGATTATTAGGTTTGGCTAATGGAGATTCATGCAACAGGAGAAGTAGGCAGAGCTACCTGTCTACAGTTTTTCTACAGTTAAAGTATTTGGAATGCCATGTCAGAGGGTACATTTGGGGAATTGGTTTCTTCTCTGCTGATGCTAGAGGAAAGCGAAGCTTCATCAATCATCTTCAGCTCTGCATCTGTCTCTGTGGCTCCATCTCTGTCTGTCTGTCTGTCTGTCTGTCTTCCTCTC